>NC_057800.1:177816352-178069947 GCF_018294505.1 Triticum aestivum | reverse complement strand
GTAAGACGCGGGGCTCTCTGAAGTCGGCGTACGCCCGCAAAGCCGGCTCTTCAGGATGGGAAGCTGACCAAGCTTCTCATCCCCCTGCTTGCCTCGGAGCTCGATCAGCTTCGGGGACTACTGTCGGAGTAAATATCCATGGGTAGCCTAGCCGGATCCCCCTGGCCCTTCTGAAAAAAGTTACGAGCCTGCCCGGCTCTCAAGAATCAAAGACATGGGGCCGCCTTCCCCTCGCTGGCTGCCACCCAGGCCGGTTCTCGGAAGGCGGTCCGACTTTAGCCCTCATGAGAAGGCCGACTCCAAGAAGCCGGCCATGAGAAGGCCGACTCCAAGAAGCCGGCTCCCCATAAAGCGGTCCAGACCGTACCCACAAAAGTTTGCACCCACCTAACGGCGGTGCGACGGGGCGTGGCTATAGAAGAACCTGCCACCCCCGAATCCCGGAGCACGCCTGGCACAGTGCGCCGTACGGGGTAGGCATGACCCGTCCGGTGCAGCATTGTTGCCATGTTGACCCTGGCATCACCCACGACGGGCCACCAGCATGGCCCACAGGCGGTGGGCCCCTTTCAGCAGAGAGATGCCCGAAGGCGGCCATGCCTCCAACCAGTCGGCCCAAGACAGAGCCGGCTCCCCACAGCCGGCTTGCCGCCTCCCTCGAAGAAGACGCCCCATTAAGGAGACAAGACATGGTAAGGCTACAGCGATCGCCTGACAGGCGGCGGTACTGTAGCCACGCTTACCATGATGAAGCTCACGTCAACAAGATGAAGCCACAGTAACCAGCCGCCGACCAGGCCCTGGACAGTGGGGCCTGCCTGTCGACCAAGGGCCGGCAGCCGGCGGGACCCACCAGTCGGCGGGCCCCAGCAGCCAGCGCAGAAGCCGGCGAGCGCAGTCACAGACGGCTGGGCCCCGTGCCTAGTCGGATTACCATTGTACCCCCAGGGGGGTAGGCCTATATAAACCCCCCGGAGCACCCATGCAAAGGGTTGGACCCTTTGCTAGTTCTAGACACCACACAAGGAGAAGAAGCAGGCTAGCCGTGCCCTTCTTCCTCCTTCCCCCCAAACAGCTCAAGGAGCGTTGTGTAGCCACTTGATTCATCTAGTGAACATGCGGAGACCCCGCAGAGCAGCAGTAGGGGTGTTATCTCCACGGAGAGCCCCGAAGCTGGGTAAGATCCGCCGGCGTGCATGTCTTCGCCTTATCCCGTTTCCAGGCACCGGCGATGTCTTACTGGCTCCCACAATGATAAGCCACCCGTTGGCATATGTCGCACCTACCACCCGACAAGTCGTCCACCAATGATTCGACATGTTTAGTTTTGATGACTACATCATCTACATATGCCTCCACCATCTTGCCAATTTGTTTTTCCAGGCATACTTGAATCATGTGTGGGTAGGTGGCCCTGGCGTTTTTGAGTCTGAAAGGCATAGTGTTGAAGCAGAAAAGCCCATACGGAGTAATGAATGCCATTGCGGCCTGATCAGATTATTTCATCTTAATTTGATGGTATCCAGAGTATGCATCAAGGAAGCACGGTGAATCGTGTCTTACAGTTGCATCAATGAGTTGGTCAATGCGGGGTAGTGGGAAGGGGTCCTTAGGGCAGGCCTTGTTGAGGTCTTTGAAATCGATAGAAAGGCGCCAAGATTTGTCCTTGTTTGGCACCATGACCAGGTTTGCTAGTCAGTCCGGGTGTTTGATCTCTCTGATGAACCCGGCTTCAAGTAGTCTAGCTAGCTCCTCCCCCATAGCTTGTTGCCTGGGTTCGGAAAATCGTCGCAGCATTTGCTTGACTGGTTTAAATCCTTTTATTATATTGAGGCTGTGTTCGGCTAGTCTGCATGGGATTACTGGCATATCCAAAGGATGCCAGGCAAAGATGTCCCAATTTTCACACAAAAAGGTCTTAAAGCTACGTCGATCGTTGGCTCCAGCTGTGCTCCAATGGCTGCTGTTTTATTAGACTCCGTTGGGTGTACTTGAAATTTGACTATTTCGTCTGATGGCTTAAAGGAAGTGGATTTGGGCCTCTTGTTGAGGATTACATCGTCCTTGTCCACTTTAGAGCGTAGAGTGGTTAATTCATCGGCCGGAAGTGCCTCAGATAGCGCCTCGAGGGCCAGGGATGCGGTTTTGTTTTCGGCGTGGAGTGCTATATCCAGATCACTAGTGATAGTGATAACTCCGTTGGGCCCTGGCATTTTGAAAGCATATGAATGCTTCTTGCCCTAATAGTGCGTGATATTGATGTCTACTACACAACCTTCTTCTTGTAGACGTTGTTGGGCCTCCAAGTGCAGAAGTTTGTAGGACAGTAGCAAAATTCCCTCAAGTGGATGACCTAAGGTTTATCAATCCGTGGGAGGCTTAGGATGAAGATGGTCTCTCTCAAACAACACTGCAACCAAATAACAAAGAGTCTCTTGTGTCCCCAACACACCCAATACAATGGTAAATTGTATAGGTGCACTAGTTCGGCGAAGAGATCACTACGAAATAAATACACTTCCGTGATGATACATGTTTGTCACAGTAGGTCACGTTTTTTTGTCATGCATGTACATGCATGATGATTTTATGACAGAATCAAGATAGTCATACCTGTGCTGTCATAGAAGTGTTCCATGACATTACCAAAATTATCATCACGGAAGTGTCCACTTCCATGATGATAAATCGCGCGTCACAGAAGTGCTTTCAGCAAGGGTGACCGACACGTGGCATCCACCGTAACAGAATGCCATTAAGCTATCGGGTCCCGTTTTGGATCCGATAACCCATTAACAGCCCCGACCAATGGGGATTTTCCACGTGTAAAATCATCATTGGCTGGAGGAAACACGCGTCGGCTCACTGTTGGGACAGATGTCATCCACTCATTGGACCCAAGGCGCCTATGATACGTCGACACGTGGAACGACCCAATAGAGGGCCATTCCTGTGAAAAGGCCGACCCGTTTGATTTGATCAAAAGGTGGTGGGCCGGCCCATGGAAAGCCTGTTAACGGTCTGTTCGCATATAGCCCATTTACAACCCACTAACCCAGGGCCTGTTATGACCTCTCTGAATTAGGCTCAGTACCGTCATCTAGGCTGTCCAATATGATTCCAGCCCGTTTTAACTTCCGGCCCACGTATGACCCATTATATCTTTCGGGCCATATGAGGCCCTTTGCAACTCTTGGCCCATTAACGGCCCATGGTGAAACTGGCCCATAATGAACATTGTATCACTTCATACCCATTAATGGCCCATTATTCCATTGGGTCGTTTCCAGCCCAAGTTATCTTTTGGCCTTCTCAGGGCCCATTTATTCTTGGGCTCACTTCCAGCATTCGGTTACTTACGGCCCATTACTGTCATTTTCTGTTTTTGGGTCAAATTCAGCCCGTGGTTACAGTCGGCCCGTTTGTGGCCCGTTAATACGTTGGGCCATTTTCATGTAAAAAAACCCGTTGGGCTGTTTTCATAGAGTTATCAAATACGGCCTATTAACGACACATTATGGTCCACGAATAGTATGGCCCATGATTTGTGAAATGATGATATGCCCCATAGAAGGCCCATGGATCCTACAACCCGTAAAAGGCCCATGGATCCTACGGCCTGTAAAAGGCCCATGGATCCTACGGCATGTAGAAGGCCGATGGATCGTACGACCCGTAGAAGGCCCGTGGATCCTAGGGCACGTATAGAAGGCCAATGGATCCTACGGCCCGTAGAAGGCCCATGGATCATACAGCCCGCAGGAGGCCCATGGTTACAATAGTCCGTGTGTTGCCATGATTATTTTGGCCTAGTTTCCAAAAATAGGTTATTGTGGCCACTAGAAAAACACAGAAAAAGAACTATAGTGACTACAAGCAAACAACTAAACAAGACAATAAGGAAAAAAATAAGCAAGCAATTAACGCTAGCCCATTACCGCTATTACACATATTACATCCACTGGGCATCAAAGTTCGCCACCAGTGCAAATATAGGGAACAAAGCAGCATATTACATACACTGGCCGTCAAAATTGGCCAACAGTGCCAATAAAGCGGCAGCAAAACAAGAGCATAACTGAAAAAACTTCAGAAGAGCTCAAGAAATGTTCTCCTAGGTATCCACCATGCTGGCAATAAGCTTAGCAAGCTTATTAGCTTTGTCTTGTTTGGCGCTAAAATCCACCAACGCTTGCTGTTGCACCAGAAAGTATGCATCTGAATGCTCCACGGACTTTCGCAGTCCTTCCGCTTCTTGTCATAGCACAGCTGATCGATGTCTTTTAGCTTGTAGTTGAGACTCAAGAAACCGAACTGATTCAGACAGTGGGTTTGAATAGCTTATGCAAGCGATAGTGGGCAGTAACTCGAACACTAAACCAAGACAGGACTTTGGGGTTGTCTCACTGTCTTCGAGATAGTCTTCCTTAGCTGTTTTATCAGCTTTGTTGGAGACCAACAAGGATGTGTCACTATCCTCAACCTTATCTGCATTACTTCCTTTACCATTGCTTCATAAGGCACTCTTCCCCAATATTCTGTCAACATTCTAAAAGAAGAAACAAGCAGACACATAACATGTTTAGCATGTACTAGTATATGAAACTCATTTCGGTGAACCAGTTCATTAGTAAGGTGGACATGATTAAACTAACAAGTCTTCTATAGCCAAGTACTAGTACATAATAAAAGCATCAAACAAACATATATCTATGTCCTATGGTCACTGCATTGTCTTGCCAAGTCAAAATAGAGACACGGTTCAAATCATATCAGTTCAAGACAAAGCAGCAGTGAAAGAATACAAAGCATGAGAAACTACACGACACAACAAGATTTCAGATGGGTACCACGGGTCTACATGTAGAACAACACTATTGGCTCTGTTGTGATGCTAGTAATGTGCATGATATGAGAAGTCAACTGTATACACAATTGAAATTGAAGTCAACATAGCTATTGATAAGAGCAAACCTGTTAAAGAAACATGCGTGAACATACCTGCTGTGCCATTGGAGTTTCGATTGGATCCTTCAATTTAAAAATAAGTTTGTATGAGTAAATACAGTGCTACAAGAGCAAAGCAGTATGCATGATAGAAACCATAGTTATAAAAGGCGTGCCTAAGCGAGCGCTTAAGCACGCCTAGGCTCTAGGCGTTGGCGAAACGCATTGCGCATAACTACGCGTAATCTATGCATAACTACGCATAAGCATGTGCTTTGGTCAGTGAAGCGCAAGGCGGTGGCAAAACGCACAATTAACGCCTAGCGCTTTTTTGAACTATGATAGCAATGGAATCTTAAATTAGAACAGTTGTTCTTCAGGTTTAGGCACTTGTTCTACATGAACAGAGTACAGTAAGACGCAAGAATATAGTACTTAAAAATACAAAATGAGCTCATAGACCTTACCACATTCTTGGTTCGGGACCAGTACAGAACAAGGCATTCCTAGTCATCGTCCAGTAAATGTGTCTCAGGAGAACGTAAGGGAATTTGATGAGTTTCTTTGCCGGTCAAGTACGTTTTCTTCAGGTAATTCCGATACTGCCACCAAGCATTCTTGAAGATAGCAGAGGTATTAGCATAGGTTACCTCATCCTGAGTTTCCAAATTGGTCCTTCTCTATAAGTATTAGTGCTGACCATTCATCACATTACTTACTGACGAATAAAGTGACACAGTCTAAAATAGCATTAACATAATACGGTATTGTTCTGGTCAAGAAATGGCAGAAAATGAGATTGTGAAGGAGTTGGCAGCTTCACGACACCACTGGATTACAGATCAAGAACTCATAAGTATCAATGGTTAGTGTGCTGTCAATTTATCCCATTTTAGATTCGCAAAATAAGATCACTTGTTATGTATAGTTTAATTTACATTGTATGAAGAAGGATCTTGGTTGTACAACTGAAAACTTAAATTGAGAAGGACAAACTTTTGTTTATGAAGTACATAATAAACTTTACACATGCAATTTGATGCAAACACCAAAAATTAACAGCTGTTGCAGTCATGCCTAACCAAATATGCACAACAAAGTTTAAAGGCTTGAGAAGGACAAACTTACATTATTGGTGAACGCAGGCTCTATAAAGCCCTTGTCCATGCTGATGGGGGGGGGGGGGTAATTCAAGAAGTTTACCACAGAATCTTCTTCATAACCATTGCCTTTATTCTACATTTTTTAAGAGCAAATATAGATGTGACAATATAAGAAAAAATGGAGAATATTTAACATAAGATGAAGAGTGATGCTACATAGCCAAGTAGCTATAAATGTAAGTATAGCAATACACACTACAAAAAAAGACACATCCGTGACATTTTGGGCCGAACGAAATTTTTTTCTGTCGACGATAATTGTGACAAAACCCAGTATCATCATAGATGTGGTGGGCTCCTACTTCCATGACAAAAAATCATGACAGAAAATGGGCATTTCGTCCTGGGCGGGCTGGAGACACAGCTACATGACATTCTTTGGGCCGTCCATGACGGAAAAAACCGTGGTAGAAGCGAGGGCGAGGAAAATATCGGGGTGTTCCCGGTTACGGTGGGTGGTCGGGGCCGAGCGATGCGAGTTTCTCTCGTACACGCACGCGCGTGGGTGCGAGGCATTGGGCTCTAACTGAACCCGAGCAAGGCGTTGGGCTCTAACTGAACCCGAGCGATTGCACTGCAGGCTACGTGTTACTGAACCCGAGTGATCGATCGATGGCTGTTAACTGAACCCGATCGAGCGATTCCTTCGCTACTGCTGCTAACTGAAGCTGATCCATGCTGCCTCTGGATGAACAGTGAGCGTTGTTGGGGGGTTTGGATGAACAGTTCCTGGTGGGGTGGATGGACAGGACCCCGTGGTGTTGCCTCTAGATGAATAGGACCCCAATCGATCGAGCCGGTTGGGGCTGGATGAACAGAACCCCGTGGAGGGCAGGATGAACAGGACCACCCCGTGGAGGGCTGGATGAACAGTAGACGATGGAGGGCTGGATGAACAGTAGCCTGTGGAGGGGTGGTTGAAGAGGAGCCCGTGGAGAGGGCTGGTTGAACAGTAGTCGGTGGAGTAGCGCGCGGTGGAGGCTGGATGAACAGGAGCCCGTGGATGAACAGTCGCAGGTGGAGGCTGGAGGAGGTCGACGGTGGATGAACAGTAGGTCGTGGAGGCTGGAGGGGGTCGACGATGGAGATGAACAGTATCCCGTGGAGTCCCGTTTTGCGGTACGCCACACCCCTTCCGATGAACAGGACCCCGTTTCGACCGTAGCACTCCAACACAAGTCCGTTTCCTCCGTTTTGCGGTACGCCACACCCCTCCCGATCAACAGGACCCCCGTTTCGACTGTAGGAGGTCCGTTTCCTCTGTTTTGCGGTATGGTAGACCCCTCCCAATGAACAGGATCCCCTTTTGACCATGGCCAGTCGAACACAAGGACGTTTCTTCTGTTCTGCGGCACACCAGGCCTCGTTTCCATCGACTGTTCCGTCCAAGCCCCCCCCCCCCCGATGAATACGACGACGCATTCCGTTCTGACCCAGCCGGTTGGATCCCCATGAACACGATGACGACGTTGTTTCTTCGTTCCGACCCAGCCATGTACACGAGCCCTGGCCGTATGTATGCACGAGTAGGCGTTCGAGACCCTGCCCGTATGTACGTACATGGCCATATTTTCTTTCTTACACACTGGCCGATGTACGTACGTGTACATGATACATGCGCGCCTCTACTACGACACCTGCGCGCCTCTACATCGACCAGTATGTACGTACACGTTCGCGACCAGAATGACAACGCTACATACGCTTTGACTAGGTGGGTCCCGACTATCAGGAACTTCCTTGCCTGCGAAGATGTAGCTGGTGGGGTCTCAGGAGTCAGGGGGCGAATCGTTTTTTTCTTTCCCGTATGCACTTCCTTGCGTGTGAAGATGTAGCTGGTGGGTCCCAGCAATCAGGGGGAAACTTTTTTTTTCGTGAAATACTGTGGCCCATCCGATGGGTCCCTGCTGTCAGCTGGACGAATAATTATTTTGCGCGTAATAAGGAGGCACTTCCTTGTGGCCGACATGGACCTAGCTATCAACCTCTCCACGTACAGTACTCTTATGATGGAAGTCGTTCCTTGACGACGTTGACCACACCGCGCCGAGAGCACCAGGGCGGCCGACGACGGCGAGCGGCGAGGCCTAGGAAGGGGACGACGTGGAGCTGGGGAAGATGTGGCAGTGGAAGCCCGCGCAGAGAGGAGTACAAGGGTTCACTAGTTCGGCTACGGTGTGAGGCTGCCGTCGCCGCAGGGCCTGGCCAGTGGTGGGAATAGTAGGGAGCGGTGAGGCGTCCGCGGCAGCACAACCAGCCACGGGAGGCAGGAGCATGCGGCACGACCGGCGCTGCTTTGGGTGGCTGGAGGAAGAAGACCAGAGGTTGAAGAAGCACTACAGCCGTTGGATGCACATCGTACAGTCACTTGAGCTAGAATCGTTCATATTGACTAAGTTGACAAAGCACTCTGTCCCCGTCAATGTAGTAGGCCCACAAGTCAGCCTCCCACCAAGGTGGGTCCCAACTAGCAGGGGGAGTATTCATTTTTTGTGCGTAATAAGGAGGCACTTCCTGTCGGTCCGAGCTGACAGTAGGGGGAACATTTTTTTTCACGAAATACGGTGGCCCGTCCGATGGGTCCCAGCTGTCAGGGGGAAACGTTTCTTTTGCCAAATACGATGGCCTGTCCGGTGGGTCCCTGCTGTCAGGTGGAGGAATAATTATTTTGCGCGTAATAAGGAGGCACTTCCTTGCGGCTGGCATGGACTCAGCTGTCAGCCTCTCCATGTACATTACTCTTCCGATGGAAATCATTCCTTGACCATGTTGACCACGCTGCACCGAGAGCACCAGGGCGGTGGACGACGGCGAGCGGCGAGGCCTAGGAAGGGGACGACGCGGAGCCGGGGAAGACACGACAGTGGAAGCCCGCGCAGAGAGGAGTATGAGGGTTCACTGGTTTGGCTACGGTGTGAGGCTGCCGTCACCGCAGAATAACAGGGGTGTGGGTGAGTGGAGGGATGGCCTGGCCAGCGGTGGGAGTAGTAGGGCCGGTGAGGCCTCCGCGGCAGCACAACCGGCCATGGGAGGCAGGAGCAGGCGGTACGACCGGCGCTGCTTTGGGTGGCTGGAGCAAGAAGACCAGAGGTTGAAGTAGCACTACGGCCACTAGATGGACATCGTACGGTCACTACAGATAGAATCGTTCATATTTACTAAGTTGACAAAGCCCTTGGTACGCGACAACGTAGGCCCACAGGTCAACTTCCGAAACGGTGCGTCCCATGTCAGGGGGAGGAATCATTTTTTGGGTGGGTGAAGCTAGAATATCCGAGATTGAAGAAGAAGCACAGCATCAGTTGGATGGACATCCAACGACGACTGCTGCTAGAACTGTGTGTTGACTATAATAAGTTGACAAAGCCTTGCATACGCGTCAACTTCTTTTTTAGGGGACACGTCAACTTTGTATGCCCACAAGTGTGGCAGAGAACTAATAGCCCATTTGTGATTTGTAAGAATGTACATCCCATTTTTGAATTCTAATGGAATTTACTACAACCCATTTACAGTTTGTTAAAAGTACAACCCATTTTCTAGACAACGATTAATAATTTTAACCAACCGTTCAAGACATAATTCAATAAAATTTCCCACATTTTTATGGGATCCGAAATATTTTTATCCCGAAATTTCTAGTCAGATTAAATATAAATTTGTATTACGTAAAAATCTAATGAAACATTACGCGCGCAATAATTAAAAATTAAAATTTTCAAAATCCATAAATAATATTTTATAAACTAATTTCGTGCTTGGTGCATTTCTTATAGTTACTGCCCAGTTTTTATAATTACATCCCATTTATTATTTTTAAAAGCCCATTTTCCTGTTAAGCCTAATGCATCCCTCCTAGGAAAGATTTACAGCCCAGCGGGGCGGAGAATAACAAGTTGACCTTGCCTAGGTATTCCTCAAAAAAGTATAGCTAGGCTAGCCATTTTCATCTTGAAAAAAATTAATATATGGGCTGGATATCTATCTTGGGCTAGACGGGCCACAGCCGGCCCAGTTAATATCCTGCTCTCCTCTGAACAACAACGAAAACATCGCCAAGAAAAACTCTGCAGTGCTCACGCCTCAAAAACACAAATACTGCTCGAGCTGCTTGGTCCCAGCTGTCGGCCGCACCTTGTGCAATTCTCTCGTTTATATTGACTACATAGGTTGACAATGGTGTGGGACCGTGATGTCAGGAAACCAGGAGGAAGCAAAAAAATATAGTTGTACATAATAAGGAGGCACTTGCGTACGTACGGCTATGGCCCTAGTGGGTCCCTACTGTCATCCAGTCAAAATAAAGTCATCTCCTGAATCCTCATGTTCATTGACCATGTTAACAATGCTCGGCGCCACGGCGAGCGCAACAACTCGAAGGACGACGGAGAGGGCCTCGCGGGCCCTACGGATGGTCTGATACAGCGCCCGCTGCTCATTCAGGAAGCCAGGATCATCGGACACCTATGAGCACCTTCGAGAGACTGAGACGGCATGAAACGGTAAGGCCGCGCTTGGGAGCTCTGGTTTATTTCACACCTGTATTAAGATACAAGTGTAATTTACTCGTCATCGGAAACAACGCGTAAAATACAGGCGTAATGAAACCGAGGGCCCGAGGTCTGTAAGTAAAACCGGCGGGTTACGCGTGTAATTTGAGAGACCGGTGTATATTTTACTAGTCGAAATCGACCAACCAAGCGCTTCGCCCGAGACCATCTGCTTTTATTTACAAGCGTCAGTTTTACAAGCGGTTTTGGTTGGAAAACGACGATCCAATCACGGCCTAAGATGATGAGTTGGTCGGAAGATCATATGGTTTCACGTCTAACCTACCCGACTTGTCGTATAGGCTATGAATGAAACATAAGACGATGAACTTCTTAAGCACGGAAACAACAGAAGAGGATGATCTTCCTAACAAGCAAATCACTGGCATTAGATCGACATGCAAAACAATACGAAGCATTATTCTCAGGAGGCACGGTGAACAGCTCGTGATGCCGCATGCCACAACATTCCAAGCTCAACTTTGCAATCAAACACAAGGCCTGGCATTACATAGACAATATTCAGAACAAACTCTTAAAATATCTTACATAAGTCAACATTCATGTGACTATGCATCTCAGCAGAGTAAATATTTACTTCTGAACTGAAGACAGGAATAGGAAAAAACAATCGACGTTGCTCACAGCAAAGGGCGTCCCACTCAAAAATATCAAATGCATGTCTTCTGGCTAACATCAATGAGCAAAAATTGACAAGGTTTTCCAATTCCAATATATTAAACTAATGTCAACTTTGACAAGCTTTTCCCATTCAAAATATGTAATGCCTATGATTGTGGAACGGGCAGGGTTTGTCATCAGTTTGTCATCTGATAGTCCGGTGGCTCAAGGTGACGACGAATGATTAGAGAACCATTCGATGTATTGTGCATGATGTGAAGTATTATGGAGGACACGAACCATCTGAACATTTTGTGCAGTTCCACTAAAATCAAGCTGAGCATCCCTGTGGATTTCGTATTTATATGCTGCCAGAAAACAAAGACACATCAGCACACACATGAATATTGGCCCCAGTGTCAACCCACCAATCGGTGGACTAACAAACTGAAAGTACGGTAAACAGATTACCATACCCAGATGCCCCATCATTGTTGCTTAGAGTGACATTGACAGACTTGGAGTCCTGTCCTGGCTTCTTGGTACTTGTTTGGGCACTTGTTTGCCCAGTGTTCCTCCGAACCACAAGTAAAGCAGCCATCTCTCTTTTTGTCTTTCTTCTTACCCTTCTTAATGGCCGACGCTGGCAGCACCATTCAAACATATAGTCCGGTGGCTCAAGGTGACGACGAATGATTAGAGAACCATTCGATGTATTGTGCATGATGAAGTATTATGGAGGACACAAACCATCTGGACATTTTGTGCAGTTCCACTAAAATCAAGCTGAGCATCCCTGTGGATATCGTATTTATATGCTGCAAGAAAACAAAGACACAGCAGCACACACATGAATATTGGCCCCAGTGTCAACCCACCAATCGGTGGACTAACAAACTGAAAGTACGGTAAACAGATTACCATACCCAGATGCCCCATCATTGTTGCTTAGAATGACATTGACAGATTTGGAGTCCTGTCCTGGCTTCCTGTACTTGTTTGGGCACTTTTTGCCCAGTGCACTCCACGTGTTGTAGAGTTTCCTATGCTCTCTGCAGACTAGTCATGTCACCAGCGTCTACTAATACTCTGTAAAGCTTCTCGATCATTCCTTGTGTAATGTAGCGCAAACAGTGACTGCTTCTTTCTGCAAAGTGGTAAGACCAACTGGACCCACTAATGCAGCAGTTTGCCTTAGACACATTGGCTCCTTTTGTGCAGTTCAACTAAAATCAAAGTCGGAATAAAACCGAGCTTTAATTTTGATATCCCTGTAAGCAACAAAAGGTATAAGGGAAACAATTACTGAGAAATAACGGTTGATGACTTGTACTCCCAGAAGAAAAACATCTACTGATCTACCTTATCTTAATGGGAAACAAAGCAGGAGAGTAGCAATTCTCAATCAGTGTGATTCATTCATATTAACTGAGACATTATCTTAACAATGCCTTGTTTCAACATGTATAAAGAACGACAAAGCAGAAAAGTATCATTCCTAAAACAATGCGACTGATTCATTTTAACAGAGACATTATCTTAACAATACCTTGGTTAAACATGTAGAAAGAACTACAAAGCAGGATAGTACCATTTGTAAAACACTGTAACTGACATATAATAACAGAGACATTAACTGAACAATACATTTCTTAAACTTCTAATCCGGCCGATCCCTAACAGAAATGGTACTCCGCCGATCCCTAACAAGTGTTGCAGTTTTGAACTAAGATTCAGTAGTTAATTTTGAGGAAAGTCGGTACTGACCTTTCAAGACCAAGATTTGAAACAACTCGTGAGGAAGACCTGAGAGAGATCTCAACACATATATGGAAATCCGGTCTCATTTTGTGCAGTTCCACCAAAATTAAGCGAAGCAAAATGTCGCAATAGCAACAAGTTGAATAGATATCCCTGTTTTAACAGAGGCAAAAAAGGAATCAATTACTGGCCAATAAAGGAGGATGAAACATGCGGCCACAAAAATGGTAATCCCGCCAATCCCTAACAAGTGTTGCGCTTTTGAAATAAGATTCAGTAGTTAATTCTGAGAGTGGCATTGCTTAATTTTACCAGCGGCATTAGATTAACAAAAAGCATAAACAGTTCCAGGGGAGAGTGGGCGCAACAACAACATGTGCTTCCATCTACTTATAAAGGGGGTGATGCAGAGTTTGTTGTAACAAAGCAACAAGCATAATGTCTGGGTTGGTCCCATTTTTGTTCACTACTTAATGGGAAAAGACAGCAATACAATAGCTTCAATTCAACATTTATTTAAAACAGTACCAATACAAGTAGCACAACATCTCAAAACACACTGCACGATCATGTGGATGAAGGCAAGTACCAACCTGTCATGACGCACACAAGATCACGTACGAATCTGCCAACACGAATAGGAAATCCAATCTCGTTTTGTGCAGTTACTCTGAAATCAAGTAAAGTCGCCGGTGTGACATTTAAGTTTGCTATAGCAACAAGTTGAATAGATATCCCTGATTTAACAGAGGCAAAAAAGGAAACAATTACTGCCAATAAAGGAGGATGAAACATGCGGCCACAAAAAGAAGCATCTACCTTATCTTGATGGAAAACAAAGTATAGGACAGTAGCATTTCTAAAATGGTTGCATTGATTCATATTAACAGAGAAATTCTCTTAAAATAGTTCAGTAGTTAATTCTGAGAGTGGCATTGCTTAAAATACAATAGCTTCAATGCAACATTTATTTAAAACAGTACCAATACAAGTAGCACAACATCTCAAAACACACTCCACGATCATGTGGATGGGACATGGGACATGCTAGCACCATGTGCGTCCACACGTATAAATGGGTGATGCAGAGTATGTAGCCAAGCAACATATCTGCGTTGGTTCCATATTTGTTCTCTTTGAAACTTTTTCCGATGTGAGGGCAGCAAATCAAGTCCTGCACAAACTACCCGACCCCCTAGTTTCTTTCCCTTTTCAACAAAGAGTTCGGTTCCTTATAGATGTGTGTACTGGGTTACCCCCTTTTTCCCTTTTCGACCAACAAAGCAGCTGGATAGCTAGTCTATACTACCTTCCCTCCCTCCTTTCCTCATTCCCTTCTTTCCTCTTTGAACCAAGACCCAGATTCGAGTACAGAATCGAAAAAGATCAACATGCAGCTAGACCAATGACGGTTTCAAAGAAACTTATACCTTAGGGTCGTCATGATGTGGGAAGGCGTGCGGCGGGAGGTCGGATCTACCCACACTACGTATGGCAGCGAGGAAGAAGGGGTCGGTGGCCCTCCCACATAGGCGCTGGAAGAAAGAGAAAAGCGCAGCCGGCAGTGGGTTGCCTCCCTCGCCGAAGGCGATAGAGTGAACGCTGCACCTCCTCCCCTTCCCGGTGCGACGGGATCGAGACGCCCCCTTCACCAGCTGTGAGGGGGTGAGAGAGACAGAGGCCACAACACATTCTTGTTTAGATCTGGTGAAGAGGGTGAGAGACAGTGAATATAGCAAACCCTAGCAAAGCAATGCTGAGCCTCCAGCGTGTATATATACGTAGTGCGGCGAGAGTGTGGAGAGTGCAAACCCTAGCGAACAAGCGCTGAGGCTCCATCTTATATATATACACTATAGTATGGACTGAGCTCCGGTGCCTTAATTGCACCTGCTTTTGGCTGTATGATAGGTGGGCCAGCCACATTTTGGGCCCACCTATCATAAACCAATGGCAAGTGCACTAAAGTCAATGAAGCTGCGTCCATATAGTACTCGTGTATACGACTAATATATAGTGGAGTGGTTTTCTTATTCTCTCCATAACAATCATTTTAAATTGTCTAAGTACGAAATGAAACTCTTTATTTAACGTATCAGTGAAGAAAACTACTGTCCACGCGTCCTGGTCGCACTTCCTGTCCTTCACGTGCGGTACACTACCCTCCCTCTATGTGAACAACCACACATGCACCAAATTATCGGAAACGTGTGAGAGTGTGTACAAATAAATAATTTTAATCTCAATTATCGGAAATGTTTGAGAGTATGTACCGTTTGCCCTCTCTAATAATTATGGTTTGTTGTGTTCGGCCTAAACTTGGTCAAACTTTACAAAGTTTAACTTCAGTGAAATCTAATATGCGGAGTAAATAAAAATGGAGGGCTACTACATCCATCCGGGTTTTTAGTCCACACCATTTTTTAAATAAAAGTTAATAGTTGGACAAATAAAATTACAGGGGAGCTGGAGACAAAGTTGTGAGAAGTCTTAGAAATCAATACAAAACTTATGCTCTTAGTACCAACGTCGATCCTTCTTCGAGGAAACATTTGGTTCATAGCCAATTGTGTGATAAAATTGCACCAACGTGAAAGACGACTGCGTCTCCAACGCAACCAAGGTGAACTAATGAAGGATATCATCTTTGTGGGTAACAAGCAAAGAGCACTGATGGAAGACATCTTGTTTTTCACTGAAAATCAATCAGCTTCACCAGCCGACGCAACCATGAGGCGCAACCATGAGCATCGATAGGTCATCATGGTGATGCATCATCCATTTGGCATCAAGTTTGGGTTAGGCACCTATGAAGTTCGAGAAATCCTCACTGTGGTCTGTTTCGTCTCAGTAGTCAAGCTCGAGGAAGGAAGAACCACGTGGCAGAGGACAGTGAGGTGGAACAACAATGGCCATCCAATTTTGTGCAGTTCCACTAAAATTGAGGAAGACATGCCCAGGTATGGAGATACGCATCGCTGTTTCCAAAAATATAAAAAAGGGATATAGTGTTGTTACTTTGTTTTACTAGATTAACAACGACATCTCAATTGTCTATAAGAATTATGAAAAGTACACGAACAAACAGAAGCATCATGATTATCTTGATGGGAACTAAACCAGGATACCCAAGAAAAAAAGCATTTCTTCATTTAACCAGTGATAGTATTAGATTAGCAGCAGCAATAGGAGCATATGGGCAATGACTGCACGACCACCATGTACTATTTGTCGAAACAACATGTATACCTCCACTGAGGCATAAATCAGGACAACTTTTCGAGTGGCATTTCCTCTATAATAGTAGGTGATGTTGGACCAGCCGACGAACCCTAGCTACTATACATGGGGAGCTGGGGAGTAGTCGCATAGAAGAAAACCCGCATGCAGCAACCTGGGGAGCTCGACCAGAACAAGAAGTTATACCTCAGGTGGGCGAGATGTCGCTTAGGCGGGCGGGCGGGATCTTCCCACACGACGGCAACAAACAAGGGCGCGGAGGACCTTCGTCCATGCCAGCGCCGGCTCTGAGAGGACGGTGCGCATCGACTTCCTCCATCGCCGACGGCGACAACATTAACACTGCACCTCCTCACCTCCCGCAACAGACGGGATTCGGCCGGATCTGTGACCATCGGTGAGCAGAGAGATAGTGTGGACACTGCCATCTTGTTTTGATATGGAGAGGGTGAGAGAGCGAGACGCGAGAAACTCTATCAAACAAGAGGTTATAATGGACTAAAACAATCTCTCCATAGCAGTGGTTTTAAATAGAATACTCGCGTTCCTGGAAAAAAGAAACGAAAACTGGCGGACAATTTTTTAACGTACCAAGAAAGAAAACTAGATCAAAAACACGCCCCCGCTTCCAGGTCGCCATAGTCGTCGCGTACACACACATAGACATAGACATGCATATCCGTGTTTATGTAAAATTCCATTTCCATCTCCATATCCAATCATATCTGTCCAACTGGCACATTATTTACGTTGTAAATTATATACGCGGCAATATTAACGTACATCATCTCTTGTTTGCAGCCGCCCGGACCGCTGCCACGGCCGCACATCATCTCTTGTTTGCGGGCGCCCGAGCCGCTACCAACCCAAACCCTCTTCATCACCCGCACATGCTTCCCGCCCGAAACGGTCAGTGCCGCATTCATGCCCGTCCAGAGCGGACGCGACCTCTCAGTGGTGCCAACATTGAAGCGGTGCGCCGGCCGAGAGAGCGTCGCCCGCGCCGCTTCCTGGTGCATGCGACTTCTCCGCGTTCAAAGGTTGCAATAGCCGGACACAACATGCATGTAAAAAGTTCTTGGGAGTCTGTGCTACAGCTAGCTGTCCTCCCCCAACTCATCAATCTCTTCCAGTAGTACTAGTACTTCATGGCGTGATCCATCGACAAGCAGGCGTGAAAGTTATCATATACTCGGTTTGCGGTGAGTGGCATGCCGAGAGACCGTGTGGGGTCGAGCCGTGGAGGAGGGTGAGACACGAATGCGACAGACATGATTTAAACGTTGGTTTTGCTCGATGGCGCGATCCAACGACACGAAACGTTGGTTTCTCTGCGTTTCCATTTTTTCTCCAAAAAAACGGAAACTGTCCACTCCATTTTCATTCCTACTCCATGGTTGCCCCATTACAACATTCCATCAAATACAAAGGAAAACTAACACGCAAGCTGATGCATCTCAATGATTCACAACTCATAGCCAATATTTACTTCACAACTAAGGACAAAAGTTGTGAGAGCGTGTACGAAAGAAAAACTACTGATGGGGTCACTACAACTTAAACCCTAAACCCTAAACAGGATTTAATTTCCTGGCCAGGTAGAACCTGTCGAAGGAAAGACGGTTGGCACCCTCGGATCATACAGTGCTTTTGTGCAGTTCCACTAAAATCGAGCTGAGCATCCCTGATGGCAAATATATTAAAGAATGTGATTAGAATAATAGTACTGACACTAGTTCATGAGACATAAAGTCATCACAAGTAGAAGCCAGTAGAAGTAGAGAAAAATCGACATGGAGATGGAGCTACGTGGGGAGCTGCGGCAGTGGAGCAAGCCGGCTCCAAAAGGAAGATGGACTACCTGGGACGTCGGGTTGTAGCTAGAAGGGCGGTTGGGACGCGGCATCAGCCCATACCGCGGTGACCCCCGATTGGGACGCACCGACTGTGGATTTTCTCCCTCGCTGATGTCGACCGTGTCTACGCAGAACATTGTTCCCTTCCCCCAGCTACGGGATCAGGCCGGATATGTGACCAGCGCTGTGGCCGCCGTCGTTCTATGCTTGTGAAGAGAGCAACCCAAGCAAGAAGGCTTGTAGCTTAGGCTCCTGCTAGTGTATATATAGTGGTTTTCTTTTTGTCTCCATATCAACCATTTCATATTGCGTACATGTCATTGAAGAGTGAAATGATGGTTTCTTCTTCCGACTAACTTACTGTGTGATTTGACTGCTCCTTTAGTGGCCCCTACACATACTCCCCCTACGTGTATGCAACAGTCAAATGTACACATGGATGCAAAAACGTGCACGACGCCCTAATGCATGCATGTCCGAGCACACGTCGGAACACACACGGTCCGCTCAAGTGCTCAACCTACACGTGCATGCACACACATACTCAGCCAGGGTGAGCTATTGACCATATAAACACCAGAAAATGTATATATTGAGCGCAATGAGTGTATTATGAAGTCCACTGGCCGTATTTTTACAAATATACAGTGATAGACAGTGTATTTACCTCGTTTGAAATTAAGCCATATTAACCGGAGAGGAGGCAGTATGGACTAGCATTACTTTGCTATGCCCCGTCAACTTGCCTAACGAGGAGAAGCTTGCAGGACGGGAGAAGCTTGCGTGCGGTGGCTTGCATGACAAGGAGAAACTTTTGACTAATGCAAGCTCTCCTTCGCTGAGGCGGTGAACATGCAACAGTTAATTCGGTGTCAGATTGCCAGAAGCATACACTATACTAGTACTATTATTGTTGCACTTCCCGAAGAGGCGAACAGCCAAGCACAAAGTTTACTAGTACTAGTACTAGTACTACTACTATAGTCTATAGAGGTATGCACTATACTAGTACTAGGAACTGGATGGAGGAGCATCTGCACTCTTATTATATTTTTAGAATGTGATAAAGCAATCTTCAACACATTTGGTTCTCTTCAAGGGTTCTCGCATGTGATAATGGAAGTTGATTACATGGAACACTTGCCACAATTCTCGCTTAATTCTAGCTCATATACTGTTACAAATAGGAGCGCTCGGTAATATTTCCTCTTTTTTTGTTATTTAGCATGTAAACAGGTCAGCAAACCTTGCAGCGCATCTTTGTGCGAACCGCGCTTGCTGCACTTTGAATGTGGCCGGGAGCTGGCTTGATGAAACACCTCGCTTCCTACTTCTTTTTTTGTGGGGTACCTCGCTTCCTAGTGACCAATGTCTTGGCTGATCGTCTTAAGAATGCTTATATATATGAATAAAGCTCTCTCATTTACTCGCAAAAAATATTAAGCCATATTAACCGGAAAGGAGGGAGTATGGACTAGCTCTACTTGTTGGTGTGTCCCGTCAACTCGCAGAATGAGGAGAAGCTTGCAAGACATGGTGAAGCTTGCTTACGCCTTTTGACTAATGCAATGTACCCTCGCCCAAGCGGTGGACATGCATCAGTTCATTCGGTGTCAGACTGCCAGAGGTATACACTGTAGTACCGAACATGCGGAGTACCATCATTGTTCGACTTCACGAAGAGGCGAAGAGCCAAGCATAAGGTTTAGTAGTACGAGTAGTACTACTACTAGAACCGCATGGTGGAGCCTCTGTACTCTTATTTTTTTAATCTCTGATAAAGTACACATTTATTCCGGAGAAGGGCGGAAAACGGCAGCCCAACATGTAATAATGATATCGATCAACCATGCTCGAATATATCTTGGCCTCCGTGTGAGCCAGTCTGTTTGTTCTCGCTCCTCGTCTCTCTCAGACTAGCCACAGTGGGAGTAACTTCAACAGTAACATCGAGTCCAACTCAGCAAATTTGCTTATGTGGAAATGAGTTAATGAGGAGAGAGATAGTTACAGTAACCTAGCTAGTTACTGTAACATCACATGTCCCAAAGCAAGATGAGTCTATAACCTAATAAATGAAGGTTTGCATGTTATCATACTTATGTTACTGCCCACTATTAAGTTAGTAATATAGTCTAGGGATATGTGTATGTTACTAGTGTATGTTACTATCCATTGTGGCTAGTCTCAAGGAACGGCGGGTTGGCCATTTTGCCGTCAATTGAGATCGGTTTGCTCACACTCCAGTCCCACATGTCAGTGATATGCCAAGAGGAGGTGCGTTGACCGACTGGCCATACGCGTACTTGGTTTTGCACCTTCATACTACTCCTCCCTCCGTCACAGTTTACAGGGCATGCTTCATTATGATGCATTTCTCTCAATGCATTTTCACCAGTAGAGAGACTTTAGACGCGTTTGGTTTAATGCTCAATTAATTAGGGTGTGGTAACCGCAATTTTCTCTCGATGTAGTATACGGAGTGGAGTAAGTGCATATATGTGTGTACCCGGGGTGGAAGCACTGCATGAATGTGTGTACGCATTATTTCCTCTAGTAATAGACGCCATGCTATAACTACCAATGCTTTTTTAGGCCGATCGCTAGTCGCCTTGGGCCCAGAGATTTTCTGTTTTTCTGAAGCGCGCTCTATAAACAGTGATGGATGGAGTAGTATGAGCGGATTCAAAGAAGAGCGTATTGATGGTTGCTTCTTACGAGAAACTTACAGTGGGAAAGGTGGGGCTTATGATTGGACTGCTCATTACTCACTATTAACGCGGCGCAACGACCGGTCTGAGTCTCACATGCGGCTGTCCACTACCCCCTCGATTCTTAAATATACTCCAGAGTATTTGTCTTTCTAGAGATTTCAACGAGTGACTACTCAAATATTTGTCTTTTTAGAGATTCAAATGGACTACTACATACAGATGTATATAGACATATTTTAGAGTGTAGATTCACACATTTTGCTCCATATGTAGTCACTTGTTGAAATCTCTAGGAAGACAGATATTTAGGAACGGAGGGAGTACACATACGAAGCAAAGTGAGTGAATCTACACTCTAAAATATGCCCATTTGAAATTTCTAAAAATAAAAATATTTAGGAACGAAGGAGTATAATTTTGTGCATGGCACATGGACTCGGATGCCGAAGAGGCTTCTGGCAATGCTATCAAGCTTCCAGCATTTGTTCACATAATTGACGTACTATACAAATAATTTTCTGGCGACATGAAATCGTACAATGGTGTGAGCTTTCAGCTTTTGTTTCGTGTGTCTTGCCATCGATGCTCTTTCGGAAACAATAAAAAACTAACTTCCTTGCTAATCAGAGCTAATATTTACATCACAACTGAAGACAAAGTTGTGAGAAGGTGTTAAATTAAAATTGATCCATGCTTTCATTGGTAGCAACGTCCCGCAGCTCTGTCTAAATCAACAAGGCATGTTGGGAAAAAAGTAGTTGTCTGGAGCATGCAACATTCCGATCATTTTGTGTAGTTCCACTAAAATATAGCTGAGCATCCCTGTTCCAAAGATATTAAGTCTGATTACGATAACAGAGGACTGCTGATGAAACAATAAACACACAAATAGAAGCCGGTCACCTTTGCAGTCTCTCTTAGGACTAACTAGTTGGAGAAGATTACGCTCGGAGTTGGATGAGGAGGATAGAGCAAAACCAATCTCCCTTTGTGCAGTCACATTGAAATGTAGAGACTTTGCCCGTGTGACATTTTGGTAGAACTACACAAAACACTCTTAAGAAAAAAGTGATTTGTGCAGTTCACCAAAAGGTTGCAATAGCAACAAGGTGAAATGGATAGCCCTGTTTGCAAAAAAGAGGTAGAAAGGAAACAATTACTGGCCAATAACAATTGATGGCACATGCGACGACAAAAAATAAGCATATTCCTTGTCCTAAGGGAAGATAAAAACACGGTTGTGTTTGTCTAAAATGGTGTGAGGACAGGATTGCAATATGGAAAGTACACCGGACGAGCTACATTTTGGTCAAAGAACTATGGAAGATCCACATGCAACAACATGGGAAGACGGGCAGTGGAGCAAGGCCAGAGGGGATACCTGGAGGTCGTCGGGATGTAACTAGGTGAGCGCGGCAAGCGGAATCTGCCCATACTGCGGCAGCGAGCAGGTGGCGTAGGCCCTACCACGCCGGAGCTTGGTCACAGAGAACGGTGTGTACCGCATATCGGGACGTGCTGCGTCGGCACTGTCGAACGGAGAAACGATGCACGTCCTCCCTTTCCGCCGGCGGACGGGATGCGGCTGGATCAGTGGAGCGGACTACCTTTTTCTCCATAAAAATCATTTTATATTCTATGTACATGCCATTGAGCGATATAACTTTATTTAAAAAATGTGCCAACGCATCAAGTCGAACTTTGTTTCATGCACGCGTGGTACACGACCTCCGTAGGTAAAGAACGTCTACACGCGTTCAAATTAGCACGTGGGCTTCCATTTCGTACAGAAATGAGCTCCACCGTGTACCCGCGGAGGTGTGGCCGGGCACGAAGCATGAGTACGTGCACGGTGCACCTATTCTCTTCTTATATACGTACACCACCTACGTGGGGTTGTGTGAGGGAGATAGAAACGTAGAGAGATAGTATAGTGTGTGGGTTCGTGAGAGTTTTTTGGGGGGGAGGTGGGGGGTGGGGTCAATAAAAAAATGTAACATATGCAATGTGTGTGAAATAAGTCCTGGATATATCATATATATAAAGAGGGGGCGATCCACGAGAAGAGAGTGGAGGTATCATCGGCTTGAGGTGTCCATAGAATCGAAGAGAGGGATGATGTGTGTGTGTGCGCGTGCGATCGATAAAGAGTGCCATCGAATTTGTGTGTGCCCACATCAAAGATATAGAGTGGCTGGCCTATTGGAACGTGAGAGGGGACAGGTGCAGTTTGTCTCTGTGGCATGGATACCTACCTACAACGCTCGACTATCGATGTGTGGTGGGGGGAGGCCTTATTAACTATAGAGGTACAATGGCTAGTATATGTGTGGAGGAGGAGAGAGGCCTACCTCATGTATTAAGGGAGATCGATCTACCTCATGTATTAAGGAAGATCGACCGGCATCCATGCATATGTGTAGGAGAGGAATAAGGTTGGGAGAGAGACAGAGCTAGAGTGTTGGAGGGGGTGGTAGTGGAGTTGCTTCTAACAAAATGGTGGGATAGGCTTGCTAGACAACCGGAGGGCACGCCTGCAATATCAATGAGAGAGGGGATGGCTTCCTGTCTGTGCACGTGTGTGTGAGAGACGGGTCAGGAGGCATGCACGAATGATGAAGGGGGCGATATGGTTGTGGTAAGCAGACATAACTACATAGGAAGATCAATCGTCCTTTGTCAGAGAAAGGAGAGACATAACTTGTGAGGTACGTCGATTGATTGGGGGAATAGTTAAAGTCGACCTAGGTATATGTTGGGAGATCGATCGGTATACATGCATGTGTGTGTTAGAAGCAAATGAGGCACGAGGAGATGGATAGAGAGAGAGAGGGATCCATCTAGGAGGTGCTGCGAGAGTCATACTATATCGAGGGGGGAGGAGTGTGCGATTATGAGATCGATGAAAAGAGTGGTGGGAGTGAGGCATGGACAGTGATAAGAGAAGAGGGGAAGCTTGTGTTTTGTGCTAGGCACACCTGGCTACAGAGGCATATCGATCGATGTGTGCCGTAAAGAAGGAGCTGGGGGGCCTACACACACCATGGGTGAATGACCTAAAGTGTAAAGACAAATTTGCACGGTGGAACTAGAGAATGCTAAGGGAGGGTGAGAGGGATGCGGGCGTGTGCATGCAGGAGAGAAAGTTAGCACTAACTAGCTACAAAGATAAGATGATTGTGTGGGTGTAAAAGACGAATAGAGATCATACTTAATTATAAAAAGTGAATTCGGATATTTGAAGAATTTATCATAGTGTTTTAAACCGACGCATGTGTGAATATATATAACGGTGATACACATGGTGTGGTTATGAACATGTTATACTACATATATGTGAAAGCCTGGTTTTTGCCCTCTTTTATTTGCCTGATTTTCTTTTGGATTGATTTTGAAATTTGGAGTTTTCAATCTTTTCATATGGACTTAAACACTTGGGTACCCCTTGGCTTTCACCCAAGTATCCCATTTCCCTCTCTAACAATCATTCCCACTCGGGTTCATCTCAAAATAATTATTGGAATATTTTTCTTAAATGAAAAATATGCATTTCCATCCTTAAACCCTAGCTAGATCAATGTGCTCCAAAGCAACCCCAATTTTTCTTGCCCACAAAAATCTGATAAAATTCACAAATATTCTTGGAACCCTAGGGCACCCTCCTGAGCAAAACTATTGCATACCTTTTTGGAATATTTTTGCTATAGAAAATAGGACAGAAATGGTGGTTTCTACAGCAACTACTGTTTTACTTGCTCCTTTGGGGCTGATTTTTCTTGTGCATCATCACCTTACTAGATGGTTGCTAACCTCCAAAGCCCAGCTCCCAACTACTAGCTGTTTGACCTCAGAAACCTCTCAAAGTTACTGATCAGAAACTTACTAGGCTTGTGAAATCTTTTCTACTGCATCTGGATCCAAACCAAAGCGTGGTAATCTTCAAAACAACCACGAACAACATGCCAGGCATGAAGTTTGGCCTTAGGTCGGCCTGAGGTCAGAGTTCACGCGGTGACCGTGTTTGTCCAGGCGTGCTGGCATACGGCCGACGCGCTCTGCGACGCGCCCGAGCCTCTGTTGATCGCATGCTTGCTTCCCCGCCTGCCTAAGCGTGCCAAACCTCTCCACCATCTTCGTCCTAGCTCCCTTAACTCTCCCTTGGCACTCACCGACGCCGGAGCTCGCCGCAGCGAGCACGGGCGCGGTCCGACCAACATAACAGTGCGGTGCGCACTTGCTCATTGCCTTCCTCTCGATCCTCTGCTCGTCCCGTTTGCCCATAGTCCCCGTGTGAGCTGCGTCTCCTTCTCCCCCTCTCACTGACGCCGTCCCGTTTGCCCACCGGCGGAGCCCGAACCCTCCTCGACGCTCGGCTATAAATAGAGCCCTCCCCAGCCTCCTCGAGCACCAGCCTCCACTCCCACACACTCCACAACCTTGTAGAGAACCGCAGCCCGGCCAGGCAGGCCGCAGGCCGTCGTCCTGGAGCTCGAGCTTGCTGGCGATCCCCTCGGGTCATCTCCATAGCTCCGGCCCCTCCCGGGCCTGGGGATCCCTTCCAAGGCCTCTGCTACTCTATGGTGGTGCCGTTCCGCCCGGTAGGAGCCCCTGGAGTCGCCTTGGCTCACCGTCGTCTTCGTCTCCGAGGAGCTCTGCTTCCTGTCTCCACTAGAGAGGACGATTCCGACGCCGTCCGACCATCCCTAGCTACTCTACGGGTACGGGTGTGACGCTGTCGATTCAATCATACACTAATCATGCACGCAAATGTGTACGATCAAGATCAAGGACTCACCGGAAGATATCACAACACAACTCTAGACACAACTTAAAATAATAAAAGCTTTATATTACAAGCTAGGGCCTCGAGGGCTCGGATACATAAGCTCGAATACACAAGAGTCAGCAGAAGCAACAATATCTGAGTACATACATAAGTTGAATAAATTTGCCTTAAGAAGGCTAGCACAAAAGCAACAACGATCAAAAAGGCAAGGCCTCCTGCCTAGGAGCCTCCTAACTACTCTAGGTCATCAGCGGCCGTCACGTAGTAGTAGGCACCCTCGGGGTTGTAGTAGTCATTAGTGGTGTCATCTGGCTCTTGGGATCCATCATCTGGTCGCAGCAATCGGGTATGGGCAAAAAGGGATAGCAAAGAAACCGTGAGTACTGATCCAAAGTACTCACAAGACTTACATCAGATCTAAAATAAGTATGCATCTGTATCAAACGAATGGGTTGTATCTGTGGACTAAACTGCAGAATGCCAAAAGAGAAGGGGAAAGCCTAACCTATCGAAGACTAGCATCTTCAAGCATCTTGCCACATATAGAAGAGTACAAATCAACATAAGGTAAATTAGTAGTAGTGTTATCAACCTCGGCTAGAGATCCTTTCTCGACTCCCTGCGAGAAAGCAATCCTAGAGCCATATTATCCATTTATCACCTCAAGTATCTAGTTCTAGTTGTATCGATCGGGATACAACTCCAAGTGTCCGTTACCGTAGGAAAAGCTATCGATAGATGTTTTCTTCCCTGCAGCGGCGCACCAACTTACCCACCACGCTCGATTAACTCTGGCAGGACACACTTTCCCGGGTCATGCCCAACCTCGGCCAAACAATACGCCGCAACCCGACCTAGGCTTAATAGAGAGGTCAGCATGCTAGACTAAACCTATGCCCCCAGGGGTCTTGGGCCATCGCCTCGGGAACTCCTGCATGTTGTGTGGGCGGCCAGTGAGCAAACGTAGCTACCTCCTTAAAAAGGCAGGTGCTTACCAGTCTAACCCGGCGTGCGCCGCACAATCACATGACATGTATTAAGCTTCGGCTGATGCATACGATGCAGAACACCCATACTATGCCCACGTGATGGTTAGTGCTATCAGGCCAGAGGCCCCTTGGATCAAATCTCCAAACCATTAGTGCGTTGGTAGTGCGGTCACGAGCAGAGACTCACAAAAAGATGTGACCCCGTCACCCCGTCTCGAGGACTTGCGGCAAGGGCTAGGAATGCCCGATCATGCCTCGTAACAATATCGCGGGCACCTTCCAGGTCAACCCGACTCCACATCACTCGCAGATAAGCTCGCGTGGGTACCCCTCAAGGCCGACCTGTCTTTAGTAACAATTGTAAAGTCCAAGTACCTGTGTGTCCAAACATCAAGGGGAAAACCCGAGGAATCACCCTCGGTGAATTCGACTCGATGTAATCATCAAGGTGAATGTAAGAGGATCCACCCTCGAGGTTCACACTTGAGGGGTTGCACGACAGAGCCATACCGGAAGTGAATAAAGAGGAAATCACCCTCGATGACCACGACCAAATAGCTACACTACACAGATCTCATCAGGAGTGATGTAAGTGGTTCCACACTCGACACTCGATGGTAACTCTGCAGAGTCGTACAACTAGGGGGGGTGATGTGCGGTGTCGGGGCCTGGACGTCAATCACGTTGATCGAGTCATCGAACATAATGCGAGGCAACCGGGACAAGGTGGGGTCACTAATGGATCTCTAACCAACCTATACTAAGCAGTTTAGGATAAGCAGGTAAGGTATGAAAGCAGGTAACAAAAACAGGCTATGCATCGGAGTAGGATCATACAGAAAGCAGTAGCAGTTCTAATGCAAGCATGAGAGGGAAAGAAATGGGCAATATCGGAATGCTCAAGGAGGGTTTGCTTGCCTGGAAGCTCTGCTGAAAAAGAAGAAGTGTCGTCGACGTAGTCGATCACAGGCGCGGCATCGGTCTCGGTGTCTACCAGAGAGAAGAGGGGGAAGAAACAGTAAATACAGAGCAAACAGATGCATCACTAAGAATTACATGGCGATAGGCAGAGCTAGGGTTGTTCTAACATAGTACTACATGTTGCAGACAAAGGGGATAAACATCCGAGGATGAATTCCCAGCGTTAGACGAATTCTGGACAGATGGAAGAGAGGGGACGGTTCCATGTTCATCATGCTAGGGGCATGTGACAGGTGAAAGGACCGCGCATTCAGATTCGTTGGATTTTTCTGAGCAACTTTCATATAGAAAACATTTTCATCCAAGCTACAGTTTAATTTCTACGAATTTCTAAATATTGTATTTTCTGGAATTATTATTTAACAAAAATTCATTATGACATCAGCATGACGTATGTGTGACATCAGCAGTCAACAGCCCGGTTGACTGGTCAAAACTGACATGGGGGACCCACCTGTCATAGACAGTGGACTAATAGAAGATTAAGCTAAATAAAACAGAGTTATTTAGGAGGAAGGCCCCACCTGTCATAGACTAATTAACTAAATTAAGTAGTTTTAATTATGAAAACATTTTAATTAGAGGATTAAGCGGTGGGGCCTGCACGTCAGTGCCACTGGGCTGCCCAGTAAGCACATTGACTGCATCAACCCTGTCAACGAGGCCCCCATGGCCCACTGGTAGTGACCCAAGGGTGGGGCCCGCCTAGCCATGTCGGCGGACGGTGCCGGAGTTGCCCCGGCAAGCCAATACGCGGCGAAGGGCGCTGGCGAGCCTTGAGATTTTTCCACGGTGACCCAAAACGGGCGTGGCCAGGCTCTCTGGAACGGCCACTCCGCGCCGCATCCGATGGAGGGGAGCACGACAGCGGGGGTGGCCGGAATGGTCGCCGGCGATGACATCGGGCGGACGACGAGGCCCAGCGAGTTCGAAGGCGAGGCCATGGGGCACGGTTCGTCGCGGGGCTGGGGGCGTTCGAACACAGATATGAAGCTACGTCGAATGGTAGCGACACCGTGGCCAGAGAGGCAGCGTAGCGACGATGGCGAGCGGCGCGGAGGATGCTGGCGTTCGGCCGCGAGAGGGATTGGCGATGCGGCACGTTAGCGAGTGAAATGAGAGGCTGGGCAGGGCATACGCGTTGCGACGAGGCCAACGGTCATGAGCCCGTGACCATTTGGTCACCGGAAGCACGCCGGCGGCGAGCCGAGGCAGCGACTTTCTCGGGCGCTCATCGAGTTATGTGCTAGGGGGCACGGGAAGGTGCGTGCGCATGCGTGTTGGGCTCCTGTGAGGACCAGGAGCTTGATGTCGTGCTCAGGCAAGCATGATAGGGGCCGTGGCCATGGCGGCTAGGCGTACCGCGGAGCTGAGCTCGGCCTAGGGCGGCGAGCATGGCTACAGGCGAATGGGGGTGTTGCAGGAAGGGGGGAAGGAAGCAGAGGCTCACCGAGAGCCTGCAGGTGTGCAACCGTGGGCTTGGGGGAGGCTCGATGGAGCGAATCAACGGCGGCGAGCTCGAGCGTCCCGAGGAGGAAGACGGGGTGGATCCGGCGCTGTGGTGCCTTCCGGCTCCAACGGCGGGCACCGGTCGACATGGAGGAGGACGGCGGACGCCTATGGCATGACGGAGATGCGGGGCAATGACGGTGGCCGCGGGGTCGACGCGGCGATGGCGGCGGGCGCGCTTGGGCAGTGGAGAGAAAAGGGCGAGCGCGAGTAAAGGGGATAGGAGAATGGATTTAGGAGGAAGATGGAGAGTCAGAGAGGACGAGGGGGGTAGTGGGAAAAGGGCCCGTGGCGCCGGGGGCATGGAGGCCTTATCCTCCTCGTCGCCAGCAAGAGGGTGCGGTGGGGCACGCTCGGGGCACGCACCAGGTCGGTGGAAAAGGAGGGAGGCGCGGTGCGGGGAGCTGGGCCAGCTGGTCTGGTTGAGGTCCAGGGGGCAGGGGGCTGTGGGCCGTCCGGCTGGCCGAGGTGGGCCAAGGCCCAAGGGGAGCCAAGGGCTCTCCCACCCCTTCTTCTTTCCCTTTCCTTTTCCTTTTTTTGTTTCTCTTTTCAGCACCTTTTGCCTTTTCTTATAGCCACAATTGACTTTGCAAAAATATGCTACTGGCCAAAACAATTTCATAGAATTAGTGTGCACTGCCACAAAAAGATTCTGAGGCTTTTGAAACAGTTTGTAATTTTTATAAATAAAAAGGCATTTAATTTATTGCTTAAGTCACTATTTTAAGTAGATTAGGCCACTTAAACCCTTTGCAAAAATGTTGGTTCACCACCAATATTAGTTCTGGATTATTTGGCACATGATGAACATTTTAGTTTTCATGTTTGAGCAATTTTGAATTTCACTCATAATTTGAAATTGAATTTAACTAGAATTTGAAATAGAATATTGATTAAAGTCACTAAGCACTGTTATAACAAAATGATTAGCTTGATCTCTGGGACTACTGTAGCATCATTACACCAGGGGTTTTACAATTCTCCTCCTCTAAAAGAAATTCTCGTCCAGAGAATTAAGAGGTAGAAGGGAACAGGTCGGTGTATTCAGCCCGGAGGTTATCTTCGCATTCCCAAGTGGCTTCATCTTTAGTATGATTCGACCATTGCACCTTGAGGAACTTGGTAACCTTCTGGCGGGTTCGACGTTCAGCTTCTTCAAGAATGTGGATATGATGCTCTTTGTATGTGAGATCATCTTGAACTTCAATCAATTCCGGATCCACTTCACGTTCCGGATCCTTGAAGCATCGACGAAGTTGCGACACGTGGAATACGTCATGGACGTGAGAGAACTGAGGTGGAAACTCCAATTGATAAGCCACCAGTCCACGACAGGCGAGGATGCGGACGGGACCAATGTAGCGCGGAGCTAGCTTGCCCTTGACTCCGAACCGATGAGTGCCTTTCAAAGGAGTGACACGCATATAAGCTTGTTCACCAGGTTGATAAGTTGAACCCCAGTGTTTCCGGTCATAGTTGCTCTTCTGGCGGGACTGGGCCGCCTTGAGATTATCCCGGACAATGCGAACCTGCTCTTCAGCTTGTTGAATAATGTCTGGACCAATGAGCGTCCGTTCCCCAGTTTCTGACCAATTCAGAGGGGTTCGGTACTTACGTCCATATAGCACTTCAAAGGGTGCCATCTTCAAGCTGGCTTGATAGCTGTTGTTATAAGAGAACTCCGCATAAGGGAGAGATTCTTCCCACTTCTTACCGAAAGAAATAACACAAGCCCGAAGCATGTCTTGAAGCTTCATCTTGGACCACCAGTATTTCTGACAAATGTCTGAGTACATCTTGGTACTTCCCGGATGAATAGAGAGAGGGGTGGCATGCGCTTCTTTCATCACCTTCTCTATCATAAGCTCGAACCGGGGTACTACAATGCGATCTCTGAAGTACAAGGTTCCGTCTTCATCAAGTGAGAACTCTCTAGATTTCTCTAAGGAAAGATCCTTTTTCATCAGATCAACATGAGCATCTTTGGCTTGAGCAGACTTGATTGCTTTCAGAAGAGTTGGTTCCAAGAAAAGGTTATTCAGAGAACCCTGTGGAACTAGTTGAAGGTTCAGCTTGCATAGCTCTTCATAAAGGCGGGGTTGAGCTTTGTAGACCATGTGATTATTGCAATAAGACTTACCGCTCAGGGCATTGGCCATTACATTAGCCTTACCAGGGGTATAGGATATACCACAGTTGTAGTCAGCAATAGCTTCCATCCATCACTGCTGACGGAGGTTCAGATCTGGCTGAGTAAACAAATACTTCAGACTCTGATGATCAGTGAAGATCTCACAGCGATTACCGAGAAGGTATACTCGCCATAGCTTCAGTGCATAGATAACCGCAGCCATCTCAAGGTCGTGAACTGGGTAGTTCTCTTCATGAGGACGCACTTGACGGGAGGCATAATCAATCACTCTGCGCTCTTGCATTAGGACACAGCCTAATAATTGTCGTGAAGCGTCGCAATAGATGACGAAGTCCTTGCAAGAATCAGGCGGAGCAAGCACTGGGGCAGAAGTCAGCTTGTCCTTGAGTGCCTGGAAAATTTCTTGACATTTGTCTGTCCAATTGAACTTAACGCCTTTCTATAGCAGATTGGCCAGTGGCTTGGCGATCTTGGAGAAGTTCTCGACAACGCGGCGACAATGGCAGGCTAGTCCGAGAAAGCTTCTGACTTGCTTGACAGTCTTCGGAGGGGTCTAGTCAAGAATAGCCTGAACATGCTCTGGGTTGACGGCAATACCATCCTTGGAGATGACATGACCAAGGTAGGTGACTTCGGGTAACCAGAATTCACACTTGGAATACTTAGCATAAAGTTGATGTTCTCGAAGCTTCTCCAGAACAAGATGAAGATGTTCAACATGTTCTTCTTTATTCTTTGAATATACCAGTATATCATCCAGATAGACTACGATGAACTTGTCGAGGTAATCCACGAATATGTAGTTCATCAGACGAGAGAATGTAGCTCGAGCATTAGTTAACCCAAAAGACATAATGGTGTACTCGTAAGAACCATAACGAGTGATGAATGCGGTCTTTGGAATATCCTCTTCACAAACACGGATCTGGTGGTAACCCTGAAGGAAATATGCCCTAGAGGCAATAATAAAGTTATTATTTATTTCCTTATTTCATGATAAATGTTTATTATTCATGCTAGAATTGTATTAACCGGAAACATAATACATGTGTGAATACATAGACAAAGAGAGTGTCACTAGTATGCCTCTATTTGACTAGCTCATTGACCAAAGATGATTACGTTTCCTAACCATAGACATGAGTTGTCATTTGATTAACGAGATCATATCATTAGGAGAATGATGTGATTGACTTGACCCATTCCGTTAGCTTAGCACTTGATCGTTTAGTTTGTTGCTATTGCTTTCTTCATGACTTAGACATGTTCCTATGACTATGAGATTATGCAACTCCCGTTTACCGAAGGAACACTTTGTGTGCCACCAAACGTCACAACGTAACTGGGTGATTATAAAGGTGCTGTACCGGTGTCTCCGAAGGTACTTGTTGGGTTGGCGTATTTCGAGATTAGGATTTGTCACTCCGATTCTCAGAGAGGTATATCTGGGCCCACTCGGTAACGCACATCACTATAAGCCTTGCAAGCACTGCAACTAATGAGTTAGTTGCGGGATAATGTATTACAAAATGAGTAAAGAGACTTTCCAGTAACGAGATTGAACTAGGTATTGAGATACCGACGATCGAATCTCGGGCGAGTAACATACCGATGACAAAGGGAACAACGTATGTTGTTATGGGGTCTGACCGATAAAGATCTTCGTAGAATATATAGCAGCCAATATGGGCATCCAGGTCCCGCTATTGGTTATTGACCAGAGAGGTGTCTCGTTCATGTCTACATAGTTCTCGAACCCGTAGGGTCCGCACGCTTAACGTTCGTTGACGATATAGTACTATGAGTTATGTATGTTGGTGACCGAATGTTGTTCGAAGTTCCGGATAAGATCACGGACATGACGAGGAACTCCGGAATGGTCCAGAGATAAAGATTGATATATGGGATAATAGTGTTTGGACTCCAGAAGGGTTCCGGAATTCACGGGAAGGGGTTCCGAATGTTTCCCGAAATGTTTGGGTACGATAACACATTATTTGGGCCAAAGGGGAAAGCCCACAAGGTTTTTGGAAAGTGCCAAAGGAAGTTTTGCGGAGTCCAGGGGCCAGACGCCGGGTCCAGACGCCGGGAACCCTGGTGTCTGGCCCTGGAGTCTGAGAAGGACTCTTGCCTTTCGGGTGAAACTGAATTTGTGGAGGCTTTTACTCCAAGTTTCGACCCCAATGCTCAACATATAAATAGAGGGGTAGGGCTAGCACCCAAGACACATCAAGAAACACCAGGCCGTCTGCCGGCTACCCCGTCCCCTCTAGTTTATCCTCCGTCATAGTTTTCGTAGTGCTTAGGCGAAGCCCTGCAGAGATTGTTCTTCACCAACACCGTCACCACGCCGTCGTGTTGCCGGAACTCATCTACTACTTTGCCCCTCTTGCTGGATCAAGAAGGCGAGGACGTCACCGAGCCGAACGTGTGCAGAACTTGGAGGTGCCGTGCTTTCGGTACTTGGATCGGTCGGATCATGAAGATGTACGACTACATCAACCGCGTTGATATAACGCTTCCGCAAACGGTCTATGTGGGAACGTAGAAAATACTCTCCCTTCTCGTTGCTATGCATCACCATGATCCTGCATGTGCGTAGGAAATTTTTGAAATTACTACGTTCCCCAACAGTGGCATCCGAGCCAGGTTTTATGCGTAGATGTTATATGCACGAGTAGAACACAAGTGAGTTGTGGGCGATACAAGTCATACTGCTTACCATCATGTCACACTTTTGTTCGGCGGTATTGTTGGATGAAGCGTCCCGGACCGACATTACGTGTACGCTTACGCGAGACTGGTTCTATTGACGTGCTTTGCACATAGGTGGCTGGCAGGTGTCAGTTTCTCCAACTTTAGTTGAACCGAGTGTGGCTACGCCCGGTCCTTGAGAAGGTTAAAACATCACTAACTTGACGAACTATCGTTGTGGTTTTGATGCGTAGGTAAGAACGGTTCTTGCTCAGCCCGTAGCAGCCACGTAAAACTTTGCAACAACAAAGTAGAGGACGTCTAACTTGTTTTTGCAGGGCATGTTGTGATATGATATGGTCAAGGCATGATGCTATATTTTATTGTATGACATGATCATGTTTTGTAACCGAGTTATCGGCAACTGGCAAGAGCCATATGGTTGTCACTTTATTGTATGCAATGCAATCGCCCTATAATGCTTTACTTTATCACTAAGCGGTAGCGATAGTCGTAGAAGCATAAGTTGGTGAGACGACAACGATGCTACGATGGAGATCAAGGTGTCGCGCCGGTGACGATGGTGATCATGACGGTGCTTCGGAGATGGAGATCACAAGCACAAGATGATGATGGCCATATCATATCACTTATATTGATTGCATGTGATGTTTATCTTTTATGCATCTTATCTTTCTTTGATTGAAGGTAGAATTATAAGATGATCTCTCACTAAATTATCAAGGTATAAGTGTTCTCCCTGAGTATGCACCATTGCAAAAGTTCTTCGTGCTGAGACACCACGTGATGATCGGGTGTGATAGGCTCTACGTTCAAATACAACAGGTGCAAAACACTTGCACACGTGGAATACTGAGGTTAAACTTGACTAGCCTAGCATATAACAGATATGGCCTCGGAACACGGAGACCGAAAGGTCAAGCGTGAATCATATAGTAGATATGATCAACATAGTTATGTTCACCATTGAAACTACTCCATCTCACGTGATGATCGGGCATGGTTTAGTTGATATGGATCATGTGATCACTTACAGGATTAGAGGGATGTCTATCTAAGTGGGAGTTCTTTAATAAATTGATTAACTGAACTTTAATTTATCATGAACTTAGTCCTGCTAGTATTAGCATATCTATGTTGTAGATCAATAGCTCGCAATGTTGCTCCCCGTTTATTATTTATATGTTCCTAGAGAAAACTAAGTTGAAAGATGTTAGTAGAAATTGATGCAGATTGGATCCGTGATCTGAGGATTATCCTCATTGCTGCACAGAAGAATTATGTCCTTGATGCACTACTAGGTGACAGATCTATTGCAGGAGTAGATGCAAATTTTATGTACGTTTAGCTAGCTCAATATGATGACTACTTGATAGTTTAGTGCACCATGCTTAACGGCTTAGAATCGGGGCTTCAAAGACGTTTTGAACGCCGTGGAGCATATAAGATGTTCCAAGAGTTGAAATTGGTATTTCATACTCATGCCCGTGTCGAGAGGTATGAGACCTCTGACAGTACTTTGCCTACAAGATGGAGGAGAATAGCTCAACCAGTGAGCATGTGTTCAGATTGTCTTGGTACTACAATTGCTTGAATCAAGTGGCAGTTAATCTTCCAGATAAGATAGTAATTGACAGAATTCTCTAGTCACTATCACCAAGTTACTAGAACTTTGTGATGAACTATAATATGCAAGGGATGACGAAAGTAATTCCTGAGCTCTTCGCGATAGTGAAATCGACGAAGGTAGAAATCAAGAAAGAGCACCAGGTGTTGATGTTTAACAAGACCACTAGTTTCAAGTAAAGGGACAAAGGGAAGAAAGGGGAACTTCAAGAAGAAGGACAAGCTAGTTTTTGCTCAAGAAGAAGCCCAAGTCTGGACCTAAGCCTGAAACTAAGTGCTTCTACTGCAAAGGGACTGGTCATTGGAAGCAGAACTACCCCAAGTATTTGGTGGATAAGAAGGATGGCAAAGTGAACAAAGCTATATTCGGTATACATGTTATTGACGTGTACTTTACTACTGTTTATAGCAACCCCTCGGTATTTGATACTGGTTCTGTTGCTAAGAATAGTAACTCGAAACGGGAGTTGCAAAATGAACAGAGGCTAGTTAAGGGTGAAGTGACAATGTGTATTGGAAATGGTTCCAAGATTGATATGATCATCATCGCACACTCCCTATAATTTCAGGATTAGTGTTAAACCTAAAATAAATGTTATTTAGTGTTTGCGTTGAGCATGAATATGATTGGATCTTGTTTATTGCAATGCGGTTATTCATGTAAGTTAGATAATAATTGTTGTTCTGTTTACATTAATAAAACCTTCTATGGTCATACACCCAATGAAAATGGTTTATTGGATCTCGATCGTGGTGATACACATTTTCGTAATATTGAAGCCAAAATATGCAAAGTTAATAATGATAGTGCAACTTATTTGTGGCACTGCCGTTTAGGTCATATTGGTGTAAAGCGCATGAAGAAAATCCATGCTGATGGGCTTCTGGAATCACTGGATTATGAATCAGTTGATGCTTGTGAACCATGCCTCATGGGCAAGATGACTAAGACTCCATTCTCCGAAACAATGGAGCGAGCAACAAATTTGTTGGAAATCATACATACTGATGTATGTGGTCCGATGAATATTGAGGCTCGCGGCAGGTATCATTATTTTCTGATCTTCACAGATGATTTGAGCAGATATGAGTATATCTACTTGATGAAACACAAGTCTAAAACATTTGTAAAAGTTCAAAGAATTTCATAGTGAAGTGGAGAATCATCGTAACAAAAAGAAAAAGTTTCTACGATATGATCGCAGAAGTAAAATATTTGAGTTACGAGTTTGGCCTTCAGTTAAAACAATGTGAAATAGTTTCACTACTCACGCCACCTGGAACACCAGAGTGTAATGGTGTGTCCGAACGTCGTAACCGTACTTTATTAGATATGGTGTGATCCATGATGTCTCTTACCGATTTACCACTATCATTTTGGGGTTATGCATTAGAGACAACTATATTCACGTTAAATAGGGCACCATCTAAATCTATTGAGACGACACCGTATGAACTGCCGTTTGGCAAGAAACCTAAAGATGTCATTTCTTAAAGTTTGAGGTTGCAATGCTTATGTGAAAAAGTTTCAACCTGATAAGGTCAGACCCAAATCGGAGAAAGTGCGTCTTCATAGGATACCCAAAAGAAAATGTTGGGTACACCTTCTATCACAGATCCGAAGGCAAGATATTCATTGCTGAGAATGGATCCTTTCTAGAGAAGGAGTTTCTCTCGAAAGAAGTGAGTGGGAGGAAAGTAGAACTTGATGAGGTAACTGTACCTGCTCCCTTTTTGGAAAGTAGTTCATCACAGAAATCTGTTCCTGTGACTACTACACCAATTAGTGAGGAATCTAATGATGATGATCATGTAACTTCAGATCAAGTTACTACCGAACCTCGTAGGTAAACCAGAGTGAGATCCGCACCAGAGTGGTATGGTAATCCTGTTCTGGATGTCATGTTACTTGACCATGATGAACCTACGAACTATGAGGAAGCGATGATGAGCCCAGATTCCACAAAATGGCTTGAGGCCATGAAATCTGAGATAAGATCCATGTATGAGAACAAAGTATGGACTTTGATTGACTTGCCCAATGACCGGCGAGCCATTGAGATTAAATGGATCTTCAAGAGGAAGACGAACGCTGATAGTAGTGTTACTATCTACAAATCTAGAATTGTCGCAAAAAGGTTTTCGACAAGTTCAAGGTGTTGACTACGATGAGAGTTTCTCACTCGTATCTATGCTTAAGTCTATCCGAATCATGTTAGCAATTGCCGCATTTTATGAAATCTGGCAAATGAATAAACAAAACTGCATTCCTTATTGGATTTACTTAAGAAGAGTTGTATATGATGCAACCAGAAGGTTTTGTCAATCCTAAAGGTGCTAATAAAATATGCAAGCTCCAGCGATCTATCTATGGACTGGTGCAAGCATCTCAGAGTTGGAATATACGCTTCGGTAAGTTGATCAAAGCATATTTTTATACAGACTTGCGGTGAAGCCTGTATTTACAAGAAAGTGAGTGGGAGCACTACAACATCTCTGATAAGTATATGTGAATGACATATTGTTGATCGGAGAAAATGTAGAATTGTTCTCCAAAGCATAAAGGAATGTTTGAAAGGAGTTTTTCAAAGAAAGACCTCAGTGAAACTGCTTACATATTGAGGATCAAGATCTATAGAGATAGATCAAGACGCTTGATAAGTTTTTCAATTAGTACATACCTTTACAAGATTTTGAAGTAGTTCAAAATGGAACAGTCAAAGAAAGAGTTCTTGCATGTGTTACAAGGTGTGAAACTGAGTAAGACTCATAGCCCGATCACGGCAGAAGATAGAAAGAGAATGAAAGTCATTCCCTATGCGTTGGCCATAGGTTCTATAAGCCATGCTATGTACCAGATCTATTGTATACCCTACACTGATTTTGGCAAGAGAATACAATAGTGATCTAGGAGTAGATCACTGGACAGCGGTCAAAATTATCCTTAGTGAAATAAGGATATGTTTCTCGATTATGGAAGTGACAAAAAGGTTCGTTGTAAATGGTTACGTCAATTCAAATTTTGACACTGATCTATATGACTCTAAGTCTCAATCTGGATACATATTGAAAGTGAGAGCAATTAACTAGAGTAGCTCCATGCAGAGCATTGTTGACATAGAAATTTGCAAAATACATACGGATCTGAATGTTGCAGACCCGTTAACTAAACTTCTCTCACAAGCAAAACATAATCACACATTAGTACTCTTTGGATGTTAATCACATAGCGATGTGAACTAGATTATTGACTCTAGTAAACCCTTTGGGTGTTGGTCACATAACGATGTGAACTATGGGTGTTAATCACATGGTGATGTGAACTATTGATGTTAAATCACATGGCGATGTGATCTAGATTATTGACTCTAGTGCAAGTGGGTGACTGAAGGAAATATGCCCTAGAGGCAATAATAAAGTTATTATTTATTTCCTTATTTCATGATAAATGTTTATTATTCATGCTAGAATTGTATTAACCGGAAACATAATACATGAGTGAATGCATAGACAAACAGAGTGTCACTAGTATGCCTCTACTTGACTAGCTCATTGATCAAAGATGGTTAAGTTTCCTAACCATAGACATGAGTTGTCATTTGATTAACGGGATCACATCATTAGGAGAATGATGTGATTGCCTTGACCCATTCCGTTAGCTTAGCACTTGATCGTTTAGTTTGTTGCTATTGCTTTCTTCATGACTTATACATGTTCCTATGACTATGAGATTATGCAACTCCCGTTTACCGGAGGAACACTTTGTGTGCCACCAAACATCACAACATAACTGGGTGATTATAAAGGTGCTCTACAGGTGTCTCTGATGGTACTTGTTGGGTTGGCGTATTTCGAGATTAGGATTTGTCACTCCGATTGTTGGAGAGGTATCTCTGGGCCCACTCGGTAATGCACATCACTATAAGCCTTGCAATCATTGCAACTAATGAGTTAGTTGCGGGATAATGTATTACGGAACAAGTAAAGAGACTTGCCGGTAATGAGATTGAACAAGGTATTGAGATATCGATGATTGAATCTCGGGCAAGTAACATACCGATGACAAAGGGAACAACGTATGTTGTTATGCGGTCTGACCGATAAAGATCTTCGTAGAATATGTAGGAGCCAATATGGGCATCCAGGTCCCGCTATTGGTTATTGACTAGAGAGGTGTCTCGGTCATGTCTACATAGTTCTCGAACCCATAGGGTCCGCACGCTTAATGTTCGTTGACGATATAGTACTATGAGTTATGTATCACTAGTAGAAAAAGGGTCAAATGTGAAGCACATTAGTGCCGGTTTGAATTTGAGCCGGCACTAATGTGACCATTAGTGCCGGTTCCAACGGCTAGGCAGGCATACATCATTAGTATCAGTTCGTGGGCAACCTTTAGTACCGGTTCATGCCACGAACCGGTACTAATGAGGCCAGTGCGGCTGTGGTCAGGCTGGGGCCCCCACAAAGACCTTTAGTACCGGTTCATGGCATGAACCGGTACTAGAGTTTCTTAGTAATCTGATTTTCAGTCCCACCTCACCAAGAGAGAGGCAGTATGAGCGGTTTATAAGCCGTGAGTGCATAGACAATGACGAAGAGGCGCAATGCTCACCTACACGTTGCTTAGCTTCAAGCCTTTCGGAATAGCATAGATTGCACTGAGATGTGCAGTGCAGTCTACACTATTCCGAAAGGCTTGAAGCAAATCAACCAACATTGCACCTCTTTTTTATTTTTAATAACTTATTTGAACTCTGGACTTCTTGTGTTCAGTATGCTGCATTCAAAGCGACTTCATCAATTTCCAACATGTTCTGACATCATTCGCTGTTTTTCAGTCATTTACCGAATTGTTTAAAGAGCTAAATGACCGTGAAATTGAAAATCACTACAAAATGAACTATGAAAATGTTGAAATTTAGCATCGTATCATCATTTCACCTCCATAGCATGTGCGAAAGAGTAGAGAGGGTCACGGCAAAAACTGGACGCACTTCGTGTACAAACTAGACAATCTCTTTCGGAGTATCAGGGTTTCGGACGAGAACTCATATGTTACATGGGAACTTCAATGTTTTTAAACTTATTTGAACTCCGGACTTCTTTTGTGTTCAGTATGCAGCATTCAAAGTGATGTCATCAATTTCCAACATGTTCTGACATCATTTGCTGTTTTTCAGTCATTTACCTAATTGTTTAGAGAGCTAAATGACCGCGAAATTGAAAATCACTACAAAATGAACTGTGAAAATATTGAAACTTGGCATGGTATCATTATTTCACCCGCATAGCATGTGCGAAAGAGTAGGGAGGGTCATGGCAAAAACTGGACACACTTCGTGTACAATCTGGACAATCTATTTCGGAGTATCAGGGTTTCGGACGAGAACTCATCTGTTACACGGGTACTTCAATGTTTTTCAAACTTATTTGAACTCTGGACTTCTTTTGTGTTCAGTATGCAGCATTCAAAGCGACGTCATCAATTTCCAACATGTTCTGACATCATTTGTTGTTTTTCAGTCATTTACCTAATTGTTTACAGAGCTAAATGACCGTGAAATTGAAAATCACTACAAAATGAACTGTGAAAATGTTGAAACTTGGCAAGGTATCATCATTTCACCCGCATAGCATGTGCGAAAGTGTAGAGAGGGTCACGGCAAAAACTGGACGCACTTCGTGTACAAACTAGACACTCTCTTTCGGAGTATTAGGGTGTCGGACAAGAACTCATCTGTTACACGGGCACTTCAATGTTTTTTAAACTTATTTGAACTCCGGACTTCTTTTGTGTTCAGTATGCAGCATTCAAAACGATGTCATCAATTTCCAACATGTTCTGACATCATTTGCTGTTTTTCAGTCATTTACCTAATTGTTTAGAGAGCTAAATGACTGTGAAATTGAAAATCACTACAAAATGAACTGTGAAAATGTTGAAACTTGGCATGGTATCATCATTTCACCCGCATAGCATGTGCGGAAGAGTAGAGAGGGTCACGGCAAAAACTGGACGCACTTCGTGTACAAACTGGACAATCTCTTTCGGAGTATCAGGGTTTCGGACGAGAACTCATCTGTTACACCGGCACTTCATTTTTTTTAATTATTATAACACCAGACTTTTTGTGCATTCAGTATGCACCATTCAAAGCCACGCCATCAACTTTCAACCATCAACTTGGCATGGTATATAAAAATAAATGAATAGAAGAAAATAAAAAAAGCAAAAAAGAAAAAAACTACTCAGAAATAAATAGAAGAAAAAATAAAGCAGAAAAGAAAAACAAACTATATAAAGAAATTTGGGGCGCTGCCCTGTGGCCCTGCTAGACCACGAGCGTGCAATTTCAGGCCCACAAGGCCCAGCAGACTCATAGGGCAGCGCGCCGTAGTTAGGCCTAGAAGCCTGTTTATAGAGGAGTTCAAAAGGGCAGCCGCGGCTGGGTTTATAAACTAGTGCAGCTGCCCTTCGCCCGGCGAGGTGGGACTAAACTTTGTGCACCGCGGGTGGCAGCGCACAACCTTTAGTACCGGTGGGTGGCTCAACCGGTACTAAAGGGTGGTCTTTACTACCGGTTGGAGCCATAAACCGGTACTAATGGCCTGCTCTTCCCGCCTCTTGGCCTGGCCAAAGTTGGCCTTTAGTACCGGTTGGTGGCTCCAACCGGTACTAAAGGCCTCTCCTATATATACAACACTTACGAAAATTTTCAATTAGTTCATGTTCGTCTTCGTCGCCGCCCCCGCCCCGTATCGCGCCCCGTCCCCGGCGTCGTGCACCCCGGCCGTCCCTGTCCCCGTCGTCGCGCGCGCCCCGGCGGTCCCCATCCCCGTCGTCGCACGCGCCCCGGCCGTCCCCGCCCCCGTCGCGCCGTCCCCGTCGTTGCCGTCTCGCGCCGCCGCCCATACGCCACCACCCCCGTCGCGTCGTCCCCGTCGTCGCCGTCTCACGCCGCCGAACGTATGCCACCGCCCCCGCTCGTACGTACACACACACACAATTTTTTTACTTATTTTCTGTTTTCTGTTTTTTAGATTAATGCATGTCAAATTGTTAATTAGATGAATTACCTAGATAAGAATGTTAGAGTAATGTGAAATGTTAGATATGAATTAGATAGAAAAGTTAAATATTAATGTCAATTGTTAGATGAATTAGCTAGATACTAATTAGGTATATGAGATTTGAACTAGTTGAATTAAAATAACTAGTTTATTTTCAGTAAATTCTTAGTTGAATTAATAGAACTAGTTTATTTAGTTGAATTAATAGAACTAGTAAGTGTTTAATGTTTCACCTATATATGAACATATGTTAGATATTAATGTCAAATGTTAGATGAATTAGATATAAATTATATGTTAGATATATATTTAATTTAGTTATATGAGATTTGATTATCTAATTAACATTTTACTATATAGAACTAGCTACCTTATTTTTAGTAAGAAATTTAATAGAACTAGTTTAGTTGAATTAGTTGAATTAATTAGTTGAACTAGTTGAATTAACCGAACTAGTTGAATTAGTTGAATTAATAAAACTAATAAGTGTTTAATGTTTCACCTATGCACATAGGAATGTCGTCTGACGACGAACACGATTTCATTATGTGCGAATACTGCGAAGACCAGCGCGGCCTGTGCAGCAGAAATTTTCTAGTTGATGATAAGCGCTTCAGCATCAAGCTGGACGAGAACTTCAAAGTGGATACAGTAAGTCAGAACGACAAGTCTTTTTTCATAATTAAGCATGACTTATGCTTCATTTGCTTCAACTTTTAATTTTAATTTTTTCACTATTCTACTAGCATATCCCCTGCCATGCAAGAATTTTTGTCTTGGATAACATAGGTTTCAGTCCTAACAAAACTATGGAGGTAAAAAAAGTTTACTTGAAGACCGAGCATGGTTATAGCTTCAACGTCAAATTATACAATGCAGACACATACACCTATTTTGAATGCAAAACCTGGCAAGCACTATGCAAGGCTTATGCATTTGAGCCTGATATGGTTATCACCTTTGATATTCGTCCGGAAGATGATATTGAAGGTAATAGAGACATCTGGGTCGATGTGCATACGCCTCCAGTTCTACCATTATGTGAGTTTCTCAACCATATTTATGTCTTCGATATTGTTTATTCAAAAAGAGTTGAAAATTAATTTATATTGACAGCTTATTTCCAATCAAGCAAACATGTCCGACAGGACCGTCCACTGTCCCGGGGCTGAACTAAACTGCGAGGAGGCAAGTCATTATGTTTCATCGCTTGAGGATCTTGATGCTGTCAAGACAATTTTTTTTGTTGCACTTAGAAATGTTAGTACTCAAAACGTGCGGCCAATAGTGTTCGTACTAAACTACGGTCACATATATTTAGGAAAGATGGTAAGATTTCTACTATTTCTCCTCAGTGCATCTTTTGCATACATTATTTTTAAGCTAATCTTCATTGCTAAGTATGTTACTATATGATGTTCTTCAACAGGGACTCCCGATGAATGTTGTGCCTGATTGGATCGAGACTAAAGGTACCATGAATATTGTTAGCTTACGGACAATATAACCTACAATGCACTTTAGTGCATCCAGGATTTCTAATAGTGAGGAATGCTTAATAGTAAAAGACTGGAGCAAAATTGTGAACGATCGCAGAGAAGTACTAGGGGGAAGCAATCAGAAGCGCAACCCACAATTAGGAGACAGGTTCATCTGCATGCTCCAATATGATGAATCAGGAAAGCTATACATGTTCTATGCTATTTTACCCGAGAGAGAAGTAGGAGTGATTAGCTTGTTCATGCTCTTAGTACTTGTCCTCTCATGGCCGTGTTCTTCGTCCTGAACTTAATCTCAAAGAGTGATTTGCTTTTGTGGTGTTATGAACGCTTATAATATCATTACCATGTTGAACTCAATGATATCTTTGCTTCTGGTACAAGTGAATGTTTCTTCTTTAAGCTAGTGTTGGTGGTGATTAGATAGCGGTAATGACTATATGATGATTAAGTAGTGGTAATGAGACGACTATTATATGATGATTTTTAGCTAGCTATGAAAACTGTTGTTGGTGATGATATATATGATGCAAGAGTTTTTATATTAATATGATGATGATGATGAGTTATTATATCATTTATGAATGAAACCGCAGATTAGTTTCAACTGGATGGATTCTAGCTAAGTGATCAAGTATATGACATATCCATATTACCTCGATCACTTAATTAGGTGATCAAGTATATATAATATGGATATGGCATATACTTGATGACTTAGCTAGGATCCACATGCATCCAGTCAAACTAATCTGCGGTACTTTCACCTAATGATTTAACAACTCATTATAATGTAAAAGAATCACTAAATTAAATTGAAAACACAAAATTAAATTAAAAATAAAAAATAAAACCAAAAGACACCCAAACATTTAGTACCGGTTGGTGTTACCAACTGGTACTAATGTCCTACGCGCCCCCGGAGCTGGCTCGTGCCACGTGGTTGCCCTTTAGCATCGGTTCGTGCTGAACCGGTACTAAAGGGGGGGCCTTTAGTGCCCACACTTTAGTACCGGTTACCGAACCGGCACTAAAGGGCCTTACGAACCGGTGCTATTGCCCGGTTCTGCACTAGTGTATGTTGGTGACCGAATATTGTTCGGAGTTCCGGATAAGATCACAGACATGACGAGGAACTACGGAATGGTTCGGAGATAAAGATTGATATATGGGATAATAGTGTTTGGACTCCGGAAGGGTTCCGGAATTCACCGAAAGGGGTTCCGGATGTTTCCCGAAATGTTTGGGTACGAGAACACTTTATTTGGGTCAAAGGGGAAAGCCTACAAGGTTTTTGTAAAGCGCAAAAGGAAGTTTTGCAGAGTCCAGGGGCCAGACACCAGGTTCCCTGGCGTCTGGGTCCAGAAGCCGGGAACCCTGGCGTCTGCCCCTGGAGTCCGAGAAGGACTCTTGCCTTTCGGGTGAAACCGACTTTGTGGAAGCTTTTACTCCATGTTTCGACCCCAAGGCTCAACATATAAATAGAGGGGTAGGGCTAGCACCCAAGACACATCAAGAAACACCAAGCCGTGTGCCGGCTACCCCGTCCCCTCTATTTTATCCTCTGTTATAGTTTTCGTAGTGCTTAGGCGTAGCCCTGCAGAGATTCTTCTTCACCAACACCGTCACCACGCCGTCGTGCTGCCGAAACTCATCTACTACTTCGCCCCTCTTGCTAGATCGAGAAGGCAGGGACGTCACCGAGCCGAACGTATGCAGAACTCGGAGGTGCCGTGCTTTCGGTACTTGGATCGGTCGGATCGTGAAGACGTACGACTACATCAACCGCATTGATATAACGCTTCCGAGAACGGCCTACGAGGGTATGTAGACAACACTCTCCCCTTTCGTTGCTATGCATCACCATGATCCTGCGTGTGCGTAGGAATTTTTTGAAATTACTACGTTCCCCAACAAACCCAACCTCTAGTCGAGTTTAGAGAATATCGATGAACCAGCCAGTTGATCATACAGATCATTGATCCGAGGAAGGGGATATTTGTTCTGAATTGTAGCTTGGTTGATAGGAGAGAGAAGGGGAAGGTGCTCCCCAAGCAGAGGAACGGTTCATTCCGTCCTTCTTGTTGACGAAGAGAGAAGGTGCTCCCCAAGCAGAGGAACTTGGACGAATGAAACCCTTGCGAAGAGATTTGTCGATTTCCTCCTTAAGTTCAAGGAGTTCATGAGGCGGCATCTTGTAGGGTCGTTTGGCGATAGGAACGGTGCCTGGTTTCAAGTTGATGATGAACTCAACAGCCCGGGCAGGGGGTATTCCTGGAAGTTCTTCTTAAAAGACATCTAGGAAGTCGTGAACAATTGGAAGTTTTTCAATTCCCTCGAGAGGTGTTGTGTTCAACGCATTCAAAGCATAAAGTCGTGTTTCGGCGTTTTGAACAATCTGAGCATGGTAGCTTACTATCTCATCGGAAGGATGTAGGAGATGAATGACTTTGGTGGCACAAACGATAGAGGAAGTATGTGCTTTCAACCATTCTATTCCCAGAATGAGGTCAATGTTGGAATACTCCAGAATAATGGGAGAAACATGAAATTCCAACCCTTCGATTTCAACAGGGACGTCGCGACCAATCATGGTAGTTCGATACTGACCCGCAGGGGTGCGTACCACTATCGGAGTGTTCATAGGCTCGCATCGGATGTCGTGTGCGTAAGAAAAATTTTCTGACATGAATGAATGTGATGCTCCTGAATCGAATAAAATAGAAGCCGGTACTGAATTAACAAGGAGAGTACCCATCACAGTGGCGGGCTGGTCTTGAGCTTCATTCAGATCAACATGATTAGCCTGACCACGACCATAAGGTCTGGCATTGTTGTTATGGGGCTGATTGTTACGGCCAGTTGAGGGCAAAGCCAGCTGGTTCCTTTTCTGATTGCACTCTTTGGCAAGGTGACCTAGATGGCCACATCTGAAGCACAAACCATCATTGGATTGGTAGTAGGAGCTTGGGGTGGTACAACTCGAAGAGGCTGCCTCTGCGGTGGAGGAGGCAGACGAGGTGCAGCATAGAACTATCTTGGTGCAGGTGCAGCTGGACGATACATGCTATGGGGAATCCATATCCGAGGCTTCTGCGCTGACGGGCCCGAAGACGAGCCAGCGTCACGGCTGCGCCTAAGGGATCCCTGGTGTTCCTGAAGACTAGTCTCAACTTGAATAGCCTTGTTCACCAAGGTGGCAAAGTCGGCAAAGTCATGAATGAGCAGTGCTAGCTTGATATCAGGGTCCATCACGAAACTTCTCTTGCTTATGAGCATCAGTTGAAATGTCTTCTTCAGCATAACGTGACAAGTCCAGAAATTCACGCTGATAATCATCTACAGTCTTGTTGCCTTGGGTGAGGTTGCGGAACTCTTGCTTCTTCTTGTCCATGATTCCTTGAGGGATAAAATGAGCATGGAAAGTGGCTTGGAAAACCGGCCAAGTGACGACCGTTCTAGTAGGTAGGGTGCGCCTGCGGCTGTCCCAGCATTGAGCAGCGGGACCCTTCAGAAAGAAAGATGCAAAGGTGACATAGCTAGCAGGGGCCACACTAGCAGACTCCATTTCATACGTGATGTCGCGGAGCCATTCATCAGCATCAAGGGGTTGAGTTGAGCTGCGGTAGATAGTTGGGGTGAGGCGCAAGAAGTCCTACTGAGTTACTGGGGTTGGCTGTTGATTCATGTTCGGGCGAGGAAACTGAGCCATTATTCCTTCCATGAATTGGCGGTTCATCTCAAATTGTTGCATCATTCCGGCAAAGAATTCGGGTGGTGGTGGATTGTTCGCACCACAGCCACGGCCAGCGGGTCTAACCATCCCGCTAACATGTAACAGGGGGTAGTTCAACATTGAGCATTTGCAAAGACAAGGATCATTCATGATGAAACATGGATAAAGAAAGAGGTACGATGGATACCACTTAGTAGTCAACACGACAATGTGTGCATTACTCAAAATACTATTCTAAGGAGTAAATATGGCTTATCCAACTTTGGGGTGAATGTGGTCACGAGATCCTAATGTTAGAGTTAGTAAATTCATTTAACCCGAATGGAAGAGAGATCAGAATCCTAGAGTAAAGATCGAGGAATAAAAGATCCTAATACGACCCATATGGCAACATGGGCCCGTAAGCCACAGAGCCATGTTAGTAAAGTTTTGTAGTGACTAGACTCAACTTCGGCCAAGGAGTTGGAAAGGGGGATACCTACAGGCAGTCGGCTCCGATACCTACTTGTGACACCCCCAATTCAATCTTACACTAATCATACACGCAAATGTGTACGATCAAGATCAAGGACACATGGGAAGATATCACAACACAACTCTAGACACAATTTAAAATAATACAAGCTTTATATTACAAGCCAGGGCCTTGAGGGCTCGAATACATAAGCTTGAATACACAAGAGTCAGTGGAAGCAACAATATCTGAGTACAGACATAAGTTGAACAAGTTTGCCTTAAGAAGGCTAGCACAAAAGCAACAACGATCGAAAAGGCAAGGCCTCCTGCCTAGGAGCCTCCTAACTACTCTAGGTCATCAGCGGACGTCACGTAGTAGTAAGCACCCTCAGGGTAGTAGTAGTAGTCATCAGTGGTGTCATCTTGTCGCAATAATCGGGTATGGGGAAAAAGAGGTAGCAAAGCAACCGTGAGTACTCATCCAAAGTAATCGCAAGACTTACATCCGATCTAAAATAAGTATGCATCTGTGTCAATAGAATGGGTTGTATCTGTGGACTAAACTGCAGAATGCCAGAAGAGAAGGGGAAAGCCTAACCTATTGAAGACTAGCATCTTCAAGCATCTTGCAGCATATAGAAGAGTACATATCAACATAAGGTAAAGTAGTAGTAGTGTTATCAACCTCGGCCATAGATCCTTTCTCGACTCCCTGCAAGAAAGCAATCCTAGAGCCATACTATCCATTTATCACCTCAAGTAACCAGTTCTAGTTGTATCGATCGGGATACAACTCCAAGTGTCCGTTACCGTAGGACAGGCTATCGATAGATGTTTTCTTCCCTACAGGGGTGCACCAACTTACCCACCATGCTCGATTAACTCTGGCCGGACACACTTTCCCGGGTCATGCCCGGCCTCGACAAACGATACGCCACAACCCGACCTAGGCTTAATAGAGAGGTCAGCACGCCGGACTAAACGTATGCCCCTCAGGGGTCTTGGGCCATCGCCCCAGGAACTCCTGCATGTTGCGTGGGCGGCCGGTGAGTGCTACCTCTTGAGCACTACATTGGATTTCCCCGGAGAGGAAAGGATGATGGAGCAAAGTAGCGTAAGTATTTCCCTAAGTTTTTGAGAACCAAGGTATCAATCCAGTAGGAGGTTGCGCGCTCATCCCCTAGTACCTGCACAAAGCAAATAACTCCTCACAACCAATGCGATAAGGGGTTGTCAATCCCTTCCCGGTCACTTACGAGAGTGAGATCTGATAGATATGATAAGATAATATTTTTGGTATTTCTGTGATAAAGATGCAAAGTAAAATAAAGCCAAAGTAAAAGCAAAGGAAATAACTAAGTATTGGAAGATTAATATGATGAGAATATCTAGGTATGATCATGTATATAGGCATCACGTCTGAGACAAGTAGACCAACTCTTGCCTGCATCTACTACTATTACTCCACTCATCGACCGCTATCCAGCATGCATCTAGAGTATTAAGTTCATGAAAACAGAGTAACGCCTTAAGTAAGATGACATGGTGTAGAGGGATAAATTCATGCAATATGATAAAAAAAACCATCTTGTTATCCTCGATGGCAACAATACAATACATGCCTTGCTACCCCTACTGTCACTAGGAAAGGACACCGCAAGATTGAACTCAAAGCTAAGCACTTCTCCCATTGCAAGAAAGATCAATCTAGTAGGCCAAACCAAACTCATAATTCGAAGAGACTTGCAAACATAACCAATCATACATAAAAGAATTCAGAGAAGATTCAAATATTGTTCATAGATAAACTTGATCATAAACCCACAATTCATCAGTCTAAACAAATACACCACAAAAAGAAGATTACATCAAATAGATCTCCACAAGAGAGGGGGAGAACATTGTATTGAGATCCAAAAAGAGGGAAGAATCCATCTAGCTAATATCTATGGACCCGAAGGTCTGAGGTAAACTACTCGCACTTCATTGGAGAGGCTTTGGTGTTGATGTCGAAGCCCTCCGTGATGGATACCCCCTCCGGCGGAGCTCCGGAACAGGCCCCAAGATGGGATCTCGTGGATATAGGAAGTTACAGCGGTGGAATTCGGGTTTTCGCTCCATATCTGATCGTTTGGGGGTACATAGGTATATATAGGAGGAAGGAGTACTTTAGTAGAGCAACAGGGGGCCCACGAGGGTGGAAGGCACGCCCCCTACCTCGTGGCTCCCTCATTTGTTTCTTGATGTAGGGTCCAAGTCTCATGGATCATGTTCGGTGAGAAAATCACGTTCCCAAAGGTTTCATTCCGTTTGGACTCCGTTTGATATTCCTTTTCTTCGAAACCCTAAAATAGGCAAAAATATAACAATTCTGGGCTGGGCCTTCGGTTAATAGGTTAGTCCCAAAAATAATATAAAAGTGGACAACACAATAGATAATATAGCATGGAGCAATCAAAAATTATAGATACGTTGGAGACGTATCAAGCATCCCCAAGCTTAATTCCTGCTCGTCCTCGAGTAGCTAAATGATAAAAACAGAAGTTTTGATCTGGAATGCTACTAGGCATAATTTTAATGTAATTCTTCTTAATTGTGGCATGAATATTCAGATCTTAAAGATTCATGATAAAAGTTCATATTGACATAAAAAGAATAATACTTCAAGCATACTAACAAAGCAATTATGTCGTCTCAAAATAACATGGCCAAAGAAAGTTCATCCCTACAAAATCATATAGTTTAGTCATGCTCCATTTTCGTCACACAAGAATACTCTCATCATGCACAACCCCGATGACAAGCCAAGCAATTGTTTCATACTTTAGCAATCTCAAACCTATAAACTTTCACGCAATATATGAGCACGAGCCATGGACATAGCACTATGGGTGGAATAGAATATGATGATGGGGGTTATGTGGAGAAGACAAAAAGGGAGAAAGTCTCACATCAACAAGGCTAATCAATGGGCTATGGAGATGCCCATCGATTGATGTTAATGCAAGGAGTAGGGATTGCCATGCAACGGATGCACTAGAACTATAAATGTATGAAAGCTCAACAAAAGAAACTAAGTGGGTGTGCATCCAACCTTCTTGCTCACGAAGACCTAGGGCACTTGAGGAGGCCCATTGTTGGAATATACAAGCCAAGTTCTATAATGAAAAATTCCCACTAGTATATGAAAGTGACAAAACAAAAGACTCTATCATGAAGATTATGGTGCTACTTTGAAGCACAAGTGTGGCAAAGGATAATAGAATTGTCCTTTCTCTCTTTTTCTCTCATTTTTTGGGCCTTCTCTTTTTTATGGCCTTTCTTTTTTTTATATTCCTCACTTGGGACAATGATCTAGAAAATGATGATCATCACACTTCTATTTATTTACAACACAATGATTACAACTCAATACTAGAACAAAAGATGGCTCTATATGAATGCCTCCGGCGGTGTACCGGGATATGCAATGAATCAAGAGTGACATGTATGAAAATTATGAACGGTCGCTTTTCCACAAATACTATGTCAACTACATGATCATGCTAAGCAATATGACAATGATGAATGTGTCATGATAAACGGAATGGTGGAAAGTTGCATGGCAATATATCTCGGAATGGCTATGGAAATGCCATAATAGGTAGGTATGGTGGCTGTTTTGAGGAAGATATAAGGAGGTTTATGTGTGAAAGAGCGTAACATATCACGGGGTTTGGATGCACCGGCGAAGTTTGCACCAACTTTCAATGTGAGAAATGGCAATGCACGGTACCGAAGAGGCTAGCAATGATGGAAGGGTGAGAGTGCGTATAATCCATGGACTCAACATTAGTCATAAAGAACTCACATACTTATTGCAAAAATCTACAAGTCATCAAAATCCAAGCACTACGCGCATGCTCCTAGGGGGATAGAGTGGTAGGAAAAGACCATCGCTCGTCCCCGACCGCCACTCATAAGGAAGAAATCAAAGAACACCTCATGTTTCAAATTTGTTACATAACATTTACCATATGTGCATGCTATGGGACTTGCAAACTTCAACACAAGCACTTCTCAAATTCAGAACTACCTAACTAGCATGACTTTGATATTATTACCTCCATATCTCAAAACAATCATGAAGCATCAAACTTCTCTTAGTATTCAAAACACTCATAGGAACTTTTTACTAATCTTGAATACCAAGCATATTAGGATTATTTAAGAAAATTACCATGCTATTTAAGACTCTCAAAATAATCTAAGTGAAGCATGAGAGATCAATAGTTTTTGTAAAACAAATCCACCACTGTGATCTAAAAGATATAAGTGAAGTACTAGAGCAAAACTATATAACTCAAAAGACATAAGTGAAGCACATAGAGTATTCTAACAAATTCTAAATCATGTATGGCTCTCTCAAAATGTGTGTACAGCAAGGATGATTGTGGTAAACTAAAAATAAAATACTCAAATCATACAAGACGCTCCAAGCAAAACACATATCATGTGGTGAATAAAAATATAGCTCCAAGTAAAGTTACCGATAGAAGTAGACGAAAGAGGGGATGCCTTCCGGGGCATCCCCAAGCTTTGGCTTTTAGGTGTCCTTAGATTATATTGGGGGTGCCATCGGCATCCCCAATCTTAGGCTCTTGCAACTCCTTGTTCCATAACCCATCAAATCTTTACCCAAAACTTGAAAACTTCACAACACAAAACTCGAAGTAGAAAATCTCGTGAGCTCCGTTAGCGAAAGAAAACAAAAGACCACTTCAAGGTACTGTAATGAACTAATTATTTATTTATATTGGTGTTAAAACAAATGTATTCCAACTTCTCTATGGTTTATAAACTATTTTACTACCCATAGATTCATCAAAATAAGCAAACAACACACGAAAAACAGAATCTGTCAAAAATAGAACAGTCTGTAGTAATCCGTAGCTAGCGCAAGATCTGGAACCCCAAAAATTCTAAAAGAAATTTCTGGACGTGAGGAATTTATCTATTAATCATCTGAAAAAACAATTAACTAAATATCACTTTCCAAATAAAAATGGCAGCAGTTCTTGTGAGTGCTAAAGTTTCTGTTTTTTACAGCAAGATATTAAGACTTTCCCCAAGTCTTCCCAACGGTTCTACTTGGAAGAAACACTAATTAAAACACAAAAAACACAACCAAAACAGTGGCTAGGTAAATTATTTATTACTAAACAGGAGCAAAAAGCAAGGAATAAAAATAAAATTGGGTTGCCTCCCAACAAGCGCTAAAGTTTAACGCCCCTAGCTAGGCATAAAAAGCAGGGATAGATCTAGGTATTGCCATCTTTGGTAGGCAATCCATAAGTGGCTCTCATAATAGATTCATAAGGTAATTTAATTTTATTTCTAGGAAAGTGTTCCATGCCTTTCCTTAACGGAAATTGGAATCTAATATTTCCTTCCTTCATATCAATAATTTCACCAATCGTTCTAAGTAAAGGTCTACCAAGAATAATAGGACATGAAGGATTGCAATCTATATCAAGAACGATAAAATCTACGGGAACATAATTCCTATTTGCAAAAATAAGAACATCATTAATTCTTCCCATAGGTTTCTTAATAGTGGAATCCGCAAGGTGCAAGTTTAAAGAGCAAGCATCAAAATCACGGAAACCTAACAAATCATACAAAGTCTTTGGAATCGTGGAAACACTAGCACCCAAATCACACAAAGCATAGAACTCATGATCTTTAATCTTAATTTTAATAGTTGGTTCCCACTCATCATAAAGTTTTCTATGGATAGAAACTTCCAACTCAAGTTTTTCTTCATAAGATTGCATCAAGGCATCAACGATATGTTTAGTAAATGCTTTATTTTGACTATAAGCATGAGGAGAATTTAGCATGGATTGCAACAAGGAAATACAATCAATCAAAGAGAAATTTTCATAATTAAATTCCTTGAAATCCAAAATAGTGGGTTTAGCAACATCTAGGGTTTTAATTTCTTCAATCCCACTTTCATCAAACTTAGCATCAAGATCTAAAGAATCCAAATTTTTGGAATGCCTTCTAGGTAAAGGTGGATCATATTTAGTCCCATCATTATTAAGATTCGTATTTCAAAACAAAGATTTAATAGGGGACACATCAATAAATTTTAGATCTTCATCTTTATTTTGATAGGAACTAGAAGAACACACTCTTATAAAGGAATCTTTCTTAGCACGCATCCTAGCGGTTCTTTCTTTGCACTCATCAATGGAAATTGTCATGGCTTTGAGAGACTCATTTATATCATGCTTAGGTGGAATAGATCTAAGTTTCAAAGAATCAACATCAAGAGAAATTATATCAACGTTCCTAGCCAAATCATCAATCTTAAGAAATTTTTCTTCAATCAAAGCATTGAAATTCTTTTGCGAAGTAATAAATTCATTAATATTAGATTCAAAATCAGAGGGCATCTTATTATAATTTCCATAAGAATTGTTGTAGGAATTACCATAATTTTTACAGGAATTACTAGGATAAGGCCTAGGATTAAAATTTCCTCTATATGCGTTGTTACCAAAATTATTCCTACCAACAAAATTCACATCCATAGATTCATTATTATTCTCAATCAAGGCAGACAAGGGCATATCATTAGGATCAGAAGAAACACTCTTACTAGCAAATAATTTCATAAGTATTTCCATCTTTCCACTCAAAACATTAATTTCTTCTATTGCATGCACCTTTTTATTATTTGATCTTTCAGTATGCCATTGAGAATAATTAACCATAATATTATCTAGGAGTTTAGTAGCTTCTCCTAAAGTGATTTCCATAAAAGTGCCTCCCGCGGCCGAATCTAAAAGATTTCTAGAAGGAAAATTCAATCCAGCATAATTTTTTTGTATAATCGTCCGCAAAGTCAAAACATGAGTAGGGAAATTACGTATCATTAATTTCATCCTCTCCTAAGCTTGTGCAACATGTTCATGATCAAGTTGCTTAAAATTCATAATATCGTTTCTAACGGAGATGATCTTATCGGGAGGAAAATACTTAGAGATAAAAGCATCTTTGCACTTGTTCCAAGAATCAATACTATTTTTAGGCAAAGACGAAAACCAAGCTTTAGCACGTTCTCTAAGCGAAAAAGGAAATAGCTTCAACTTAACAATATCATTATCCACATCTTTCTTCTTTTGCATATACACAAATCAACGAAGCTATTTAGATGGGTAGCGGCATCTTCGCTAGGAAGGCCGGAAAACAGATCTTTCATAACAAGATTTAGCAAAGAAGCATTAATTTCACAAGATTCAGCATCGGTAAGAGGAGCAATCGGAGTGATAATAAAATCATTGTTGTTGGTATTGGTAAAGTCACACAATTTAGTGTTATCTTGAGCCATCGTGACAAGCAAGCAATCCAACACACAAGCAAACAAAAAGCAAGCGGACAAAAAGAGGCAAATAGAGAAAGAGAGGGAGGATAGAGAGAAAGGGCGAATAAAACGGCAAGGGTGAAGTGGGGGAGAGGAAAACGAGAGGCAAATGGCAAATAATGTAATGCGGGAGATAAGATTGTGATGGGTACTTGGTATGTTGACTTTTCCATAGACACTAGAAATGGCTCATTGTTGGAAGTCAAATCTTGACTTGCGTGAACCTCCCCGGCAACGGTGCCAGAAATTCTTCTTGCTACCTCTTGAGCACTGCATTGGATTTCCCCGAAGAGGAAAGGATGATGCAGCAAAGTAGCGTAAGTATTTCCCTCAGTTTTTGAGAACCAAGGTATCAATCCAGTAGGAGGTTGCGCGCGCATCCCCTAGTACCTGCACAAAGCAAATAACTCCTCATAGCCAACGTGATAAGGGGTTGTCAATCCCTTCACGGTCACTTATGAGAGTGAGATCTGATAGATATGATAAGATAATCTTTTTGGTATTTTTGTGATAAAGATGCAAATTAAAATAAAGGAAAATTAAAAGCAAAGGAAATAACTATGTATTGGAAGATTAATATGATGAAGATAGACCAGGAGGCCATAGGTTTCACTAGTGGCTTCTCTCAAGAGCATACGTATTTTACGGTGGGTGAACGAATTACTGTTGAGCAATTGATAGAATTGAGCATAGTTATGAGAATATCTAGGTATGATCATGTATATAGGCATCACGTCCGAGACAAGTAGACCGACTCCTTCCTGCATCTACTACTATTACTCCACTCATCGACCGCTATCCAGCATGCATCTAGAGTATTAAGTTCATGAAAACAGAGTAACGCCTTAAGCAAGATGACATGATGTAGTGGGATAAATTCATGCAATATGATAAAAACCCCATCTTGTTATCCTCGATGGCAACAATACAGTACATGCCTTGCTGCCACTACTGTCACTAGGAAAGGACACCGCAAGATTGAACCCAAAGCTAAGCACTTCTCCCGTTGCAAGAAAGATCAATCTAGTAGGCCAATCCAAACTGATAATTTGAAGAGACTTGCAAAAATAACCAATCATACATAAAAGAATTCAGAGAAGATTCAAATATTATTCATAGATAAACTAGATCATAAACCCACAATTCATCGGTCTCAACAAACACACCGGAAAAATAAGATTACATCGAATATATTTCCACAAGAGAGGGGGAGAGCATTGTATTGAGATCCAAAAAGAGAGAAGAAGCCATCTAGCTAATATCTATGGACCCGAAGGTCTGAGGTAAACTACTCACACTTCATCGGAGGGGCTTTGGTGTTGATGTAGAAGCCCTGCATGATGGATACCCCCTCCGACGGAGCTCCAGAAGAGGCCCCAAGATGGGATACCGTGGATACAGGAAGTTACAGCAGTGGAATTAGGGTTTTGGCTCCGTATCTGATCGTTTGGTGGTATGTAGGTATATATAGGAGGAAGGAGTACTTTAGTGGAGCAACAGGGGGCCCACGAGGGTGGAGGGCACGCCCTCCTACCTTGTGGCTCCCTCCTTTGTTTCATGACGTAGGGTCCAAGTCTCATGGATCATGTTCGGTGAGAAAATCACGTTCCCGAATGTTTCATTACGTTTGGACTCTGTTTGATATTCCTTTTCTTCTAAACCCTAAAATAGGCAAAAAAAACAACAATTCTGGGCTGGGCCTCCGGTTAATAGGTTAGTCCCAAAAATAATATAAAAATGGATAATAAAGCCCAATAATGTCCAAAATAATAGATAATATATCATGGAGCAATCAAAAATTATAGATACGTTGGAGACATATCAGTGAGCAGACCTAGCTACCTCCTTAAAAAGGCAGGTGCTTACCAGTCCAACCCGGCGTGCGCCGCTCAATCGCATGATGTCTATTAAGCTTCGGCTGAAGCATACAACGCAGAACGCCCATATTATGCCCACGTGATGGTTAGTGCTATCAGGCCAGAGGCCCCTCGGATCAAATATCCAAACCGTTAGTGTGTTGGTAGTGCGCTCACGAGCAGAGACTCACGAAAGATGTGACCCCGTCTCCCGTTTCGAGGACTTGAGGCAAGGGCTAGGAATGCCCGGCCACGCCTCGTAAGAATCTCGCGGGCACCTTCCAGGTCAACCTGACTCCACATCACTCGCAGATAAGCTCACGCGAGTACCCCTCAGGGCCGACCCGTCTTTAGTAACAATTGTAAAGTCCAAGTATCTATGTGTCCGAACATCAAGGGGAAAACCTGAGGAATCACCCCCGGTGAATTCCACTCGATGTAATAATCAAGGTGAACGTAAGAGGATCCACCCTCGAGGTTCACACTTGAGGGGTTGCACGACAGAGCCGTATCAGAAGTGGTTAAAGAGGAAATCACCCTCAGTGACCACGACCGAATAGCTACACTACACAGATCTCATCAGGATTGATGTAAGAGGTTCCACCCTCGACAATTGATGGTAACTCTGCAGAGTCGTACAACTAGGGGGGGTGATGTGCGGTGTCAGGGCCTGAATATCGATCACGTTGATCGAGTCATCGAACATAAAGCGAGGCAACTAGGACAAGGTGGGGTCATTGATGGATCTCTAACAAACCTATACTATGCAGTTTAGGATAAGCAGGTAAGGTATGAAAGCAGGTATCAAAAACAGGCGATGCATCAGCGTAGGATCATACAGAAAGCAGTAGCAGTTCTAAGGCAAGCATGAGAGAGAAAGAAATGGGCGACATCTGAGTGCTCAAGGAGAGTTTGCTTGCCTAGAAGCTCTCCTGAAAAAGAAGAAGTGTCGTCGACGTAGTCAATCACAGGGGCAGCATCGGTCTCGGGGTCTACCGAGAGAAGAGGGGGAAGAAACAGTAAATACAGAGCAAACAGATGCATCACTAAGCATTACATGGCGATAGGCAGAGCTAGGTTTGTTCTACCGTAGTACTACACGTTGCAGACGAAGGGGATAAACATCCGAGGATGAATTCCCGGTGTTAGACAAATTCTGGACAGATGGAAGGGAGGGGAAGGTTCCACGTTCAGCAAGCTAGGGGCATGTGACAGGTGAAAGTACCGCGCATTCGGATTCATTGGATTTTTCTGAGCAACTTTCATATAGAAAACATTTTCATCCGAGCTACGGTTTAATTTCTATGAATTTCTAAATATTAAAGTATTTTATGGAATTATTATTTAACAGAAATTCATTATGACATCAGCATCATGTATGTGTGACGTCAGTAGTCAACAGCCCGGTTGACTGGTCAAAACTGACATGGGGGACCCACCTGTCATAGACAGTGGACCAACAGAAGATTAAACTAACTAAAACAGAGTTATTTAGCAGGAAGGCCCCACCTGTCATAGACTAATTAACTAAATTAAGTAGTTTTAATTATGAAAACATTTTAATTAGAGGATTAAGCGATGGGGCCCGCACATCAATGCCACTGGGCTGCCCAGTCAGCACGTTGACTGGGTCAACCCAGTCAACGGGGCCCCCATGGCCCACTTGAAGTGGCCCAAGGGTGGGGCCTGCCTAGCCACGTCGGTGGACGGCGCCGGAGTTTCCCCAGTGAGCCCAAACGCGACGAAGGGCACTGTCGAGCCTTGGGGTTTCGCCACAGTGGCCCAAAACGGGCACGGCCAGGCTCTTTGGAACGGCCACTTCGCGTCGCGTCCGATTGAGGGGAGCACGACGTTGGGGTGGCCGAAATGGTAGCCGGCGATAACATCGTGCAGACGCCGAGGCCCGGAGAGTTTGAAGGCGAGGCCACGGGGCACGGTTCATCGCGGGGCTGGGGCGTTCGAATGTAGAGACGAAGCTGCATCGAACGGTAGCGATACCATGGCCAGAGAGGCAGCGTAGCGACGACGGCGAGCTGCGCGGCGGACACCGGCGTTCGGCCACGAGAGGGATTGGCGATACGGCGCATTAGCGAGCGAAATGAGAGGCTGGGCAGGGCGTACGTGTTGCGACGAGGCCAACAGTCGTGAGCCCGTGACCATTTCTTCACCGGGAAGCACGCCGACGGCGAGCGGAGGCGGCAATGTTCTCGGGCGCTCGTCAAGCTAGGTGCTAGGGGGCATGGGAAGGCGTGTGCGCATGCGTGTTGGGCTTCTGTTAGCACCAGGAGCTCGATGCCGTGCTCAGGCGAGCACGACAGGGGCCGTGGCCATGGCGGCAAGGCATACCGCGGAGCTGAGCTCGACCTATGGCGGCGAGCATGGCTACGGGCGAATGGGGGTGTCACAGGAAGGGGGGAGGAAGCAGAGGATCACCAGGAGCCTGCAGGTGTGCAACTGTGGGCTTGGGGGAGGCTCGGCGAAGCGAATCGACGGCGGCGAGCTCGATCGTCCCGAGGAGGAAGAAGGGGTGGATCCGGCGCTGTGGTGCCTTCCGGCTCCAACGGCGGGCACCGGTCGACGTGGAGGAGGACGGCGGATGCCTATGGCATGACGGAGATGCGGGGCGATGACGGTGGCCGCGGGGTCGACGCGGCGACGGCGGCGGGCGCGCTCGGGCAGTGGGGATAAAAGGGCGAGCCCGAGCAAATGGAAGAGGAGAATGGATCTGGGAGGAAGAGGGAGAGTCAGAGAGGACGAGGGGGGTAGTGGGAGAAGGGCCCGTGGCACCGGGGGCGTGGAGGCCTTATCCTCCTCATCGCCGGCGAGCGGCTGCGGTGTGTGTGTGTGTGCGCGCGCCCGTTTTGAGCCTATTTCACTTGTGTAAAAGACTGGGTTTGATATTTGTAACTAGTGCTCATATATTCATTTTTTGGTCACTATGGTTGTTGCGTCTATTTATTGCCAGCCTTGCATTGTTCCGTTTTAAATCTCTTGTTTTTTGACATATGTGAACATTGTTTCTTTCTTTTTCGATAAAAGGTGTTTTTTATTGACTCAAAATATAGCATCGAATTTCTTTCTCGGATTATGTTCCATGTTTCTTGAGAAATACATTGATGCAATGATGATATACACTTATGAATGACAATGACAATGTTTTAAAGGCTACAAATGCCCTTAAGTTTTTAAGATATTGTCAATACGCGCAGGAGGCAATTAACGTGCTCATGTAACAAGCAGCTTTCCAGGTTCGATGGGCCGAAGTAACAATGTGTGACAAAAATATGTTGTAGATCATATGGAGAGTTGCAATAGAAGTTGAGTCAAAATACGCTGCAACCTCCAATGCAAAAGGCTTCGGCGTGTAACAATTGTTGGCAGTAATGCACTTACTTTGTGTTGGCAAAGAGATTCAACTATTTGAATTGCTCTATTGAGACCCTCCTTTTGATTTGCATACTCTTGTAGTCAGTGGGTAATACATAAGTGAAAAATCAATGGAGATCAATCATTGTAGCATTGTTTTGGCTCAACCAAGAGTACTTATATACTATACACAATAAATTACAGAGGAAAAGACTATGCATGCATGTGGTGTCTCAGTAGGGGTGAATTCTTGTTCGGGAGGCGGTGCACCGGAAGACAATGTGAGGGATGGCTCCCACTTAGAAAACCAAATTAACAAATACTAAAAATATGCTTAGATTGTCAAAAAGAAGAAAATGTGTACATGCTCGATACATGGGTACTGCTTATACACTTCCCTTAAGAAACTTGCATCTTGAAAAAAATCCAGTTCCCGAAAAGGAAATTCTAGTCAATAGCACTAAACTTATTTCGTTAGGCTAAACGATCATCTGTCCAAATTCTTCTCCGATTAAACTTATTTCTTTTTACACAGGCTACGAAAATGACCATTTCTCATAAACACACTAGACTCAACTAGTATGGCCAATCGTGTGTAGTAATAATTATCTAAACAAACATCTAGTTCTCCTTCTCCCCCTCTCACTGACACCGTTCGTCACCGGGCGCCGTGTCCAGGTGTCCACCGGCGGAGCCCAAACCCCCCTCGATGCTCGGCTATAAATAGATCCCTCCCCAGCCTCCTCGAGCACCATCCTCCACTCCCACACACTCCACAACCTCGTAGAGAATCGTAGCCCGGCCGGGCAGGCCGCGTGCCGCCGTCCCTGAGCTCAAGCTCGCCAGCGAACCCCTCGGGTCGTCTCCGTAGCTCCGGCCCCTCCCATGCCTTGGCAACCCTTCCAAGGCCTCCACTACTCTGTGGTGGTGCCGTTCCGCCCGGTTGGAGCCCCTGGAGTCGCCTCGGCTCGCCGTCGTCTTCGTCTCCGGCGAGCTCTGCTTCCTGTCTCCGCTAGAGAGGACGGTTCCGATGCCGTCCTCCCACCCTTAGCTACTCTACGGGTACGGGAAGGTGCGCCTCCGTCTCCTCTATCGATCCCTCCCTCTCGTTTTGGACAAGGATCCCTCTATCGATCCCTTCCTATCGTTTTGGACAAGGAGCCCTCGTCGCCGGCGTTTGCTCCGGCGAAGCCGCGCCGTCCCCTGTTTCTTTCCCTCTTTCCCCCTCACCTGACTAGCGGGGCCTGCTAGTCAGCCACTCAGTTCGCGCGCGAAGCGGTACGAGGGGTGGCGCCCCGAGGCTTTACGCCTTCGACGTCACCCCCTCCCCAGCCCGTCTTTATTTAAATTCAGATTTCATTTATATCCAGAGAGCTTCAAACAACTATAACTTTTCAACCATAAGTCCAAATGAATTGATTCTTTTTGCATTGTGTTCTTTGTAAAGAAATCTAGCAGCTCACCAAAAATGGGATTTTCCCTGTTGTCTAGATTTTCTGGTGATTTTCATAAGAGTTCTTGATGTTTTCTTTTTGTGTTTATTAATGTTTTCAGAGAAGTGAAGCTTGTCTTGAGGATCACCAGGAGGCTTGTGAACCTCATCTGCACTAAGGCAAGCCACAACAACATTTTCATGGTGCCATGGCAATATTTTTGATTTTCCTACTTGAATGAATGATTTAATCCATGCATATAGATCACTATTGTGTTATTTATATTCTGTTAAATGCTTGTCCAAGTTAATATGCTTGTGTTACAGAAAGTTTAAAACTAACTAAGTTCATAAAGAGGATAGGATTAGTTTTTGTTATGAAAGAAATAATATGGTTATGGATATAAGTAATTAATTGGAGTTATTTTTCTTGCATGAGAAAAATGATAAAATTTGTTAGAAAATATTCTGTTTAATGTGAGGTTTAATCTTGACCAGAGAAGTGTCAAGAGTTGTTGATGGTTATGCTTAGTGTGGATATAGTTGGCTTAGTCTTTTCCATTAATATGTGATGCACATGTTATTGTTGCACTTCACGGCATACTATGACACCGATTATTTTCAATTTAACTTGAACCTGATAATAATACAACTTGAATATATCGTTGACCGGGTCATGGTGCCACTAAATCGAGTTTTTCCCAGTGCAACCACATTTGCCTTTATGGGAAGGCCTTTATTCCGTCTATTGTCATGCCTCTGGTCGGTGCCTCCAACTAGGGAAGGTTATGGGCGTGTGGTACCCTGGCCCAGTAAGCAGACATAACCTTTTGTGCCCGTTGTTCAGAATTTTTGTACCGGTCCCCGTGAGGGACGTTTATGTTTTGGCCACGACGGTGGTCGTTGTGTCTTTGGTAGACACGGGGCCACCCAGGACTAGCCCAGTTGGTAGTGAGTCGAAGTGGCCGAGAGAGTGTCATGAGAATGGAGGGGTTTCGTCGGAATGTCGTTGGTCCACCCAAATGGGAGTACGGGGCCATGGGTTCCGTGGTGTGGGTACAGTGCGCTACCTCTGCAGAGTGTATTAATATATCGATAGCCGAGTCCACGGTTATGGACACGCTCGAAAGTAGGTCACACCATGGGTCAACATTTAATAAAACATGCACACTAAGTTATGAACTCTGCATTGTTGATGATGGCGAGAATGGCCATCGGGTTGGATAGGACCAACTGTTGGTCGTGGTTGTGATCGCCGGAAGGATCGTTGTTTTAGACTAAGTATGGGTCATGGTTGTGATCGCCAGAAAGATCACGAGATATTCATAGTTAAGATTTTGAGGTTGGCACGGTGGTGATCCAAGAAGTGGTCACCGTTGGTAAGAGGGATTTTTTCTCACAAGAGTATGATCACAGCATGTTGGTTATATTGTTGCGTCGTCAATAATTGGTTAATTATCATGATATTGTTTGTCATTATGTTTATGTCTGTTGTCGGCTTGCAAGTACATTCCATGTACTAACCTGGTGTGTCATGCCAGATTTCAGGAAAGCCGTGTTGGAAAGGAGTGTTGTCCGAGTCTAGATCATGTCCACATCGGTGTCCCTGTGCTATGGAGTTCTGCTACAACGTTGTTCCGCTGCCGCGTAGTTGTTATGATCGAGGCCTTTATGTTCACTAAATAATGTACATATTGTTCAGCCGCACCGTGTGTGCCGCTTGGCCTCCCTACCAGTTGTAATGTAAACTTTGGTCCGCTAGTATCAATAAAGCGGTTGTTTTCTGTACCAAGATGTTGTGTGTTGCCAGAAGACATGGTCGCTGGGGTGGCAATGCATGGTAAACCGGTTGCTCTAAGCCGGGGCCCCACAACGCTTGGTATCAAAGCCGCGCTGACTGTAGGCCACGCTAGACTAAGACGTGTTAACTGGACGGTAGATACGAGTTTTGGTTGAGTGCCGGTAGCATTGGTAACTGGTTGTTGCATTGCATACACTTGTTTTTATTTATGCTAACCTACTAATGGTTGTGATTGTAGATGGCTCCGGTGCTGTATCCGTGCCAGTTGCAGCTGGTGATGTTCACATCGCCGCATCTCCTTCGTAACGTGTGGCGTTGGCTGTACCCCCTCGGTGACGATCCAGTCTATCATGTATATCAAGAGCGTCTAGCTGACTCAGTGTATGAGTATCACGCAGTGGTTACTCTGCGCAACAGTTCCGACTCCAGCACTTACACTCGTACCTCTCGGAGCGGTTATGCTTCTACCGCTTCCCAGGCTGTCCAGTTTGTTGCGTTCATGATCCTTGTTGAGCTTCATTACAACAAGGTCCGGATGCAGAACCACCTAGGTTTCTACTACTATCCTTCTCTGCACGATAATGGTCGTGTCCGCTTCCCTATCATTGATCCGGAGTCCGATAGTGTTGCTAGCCATCTTGCTCGTTACATCACCGCTAGCTATCTTATGATCCACGAGCTGGCTCAAGAGCTGACTCGTGCCCATACTACTTTAGCATCTGCTTTAGTCTCTACTAGATCTGCCACTACTCCATCCTCCCTGGGATTTACTCCTAATATTCCAGTCAGTTCTAGTTCCCCTGTTTCACCGGTTACTCCTCCGAGTAGCTTGGGCGCCTCGACCATGAATCTTCTCAGTGCTCCTGCTGAGTGGGTTTCACTTCTCACTACTCCTGTAGCCCCGATGCTTCACCCTACACCTGCCCCTGAGGGAGAGCCCTCGAGGCAACGTCGCCGTGTTACCTTTAACCCGAAGGTCTCAATTAACCACGTCAGTTCAGGATCCGAGTCAGGAGAGGATCCCGCAGCACCAGCAGAGTAGTAGAGCTTCTGAGTATTCGCAGTCATCCGGATGATGTACGACTGTAGTCATACGAGTCATGAGATTTCGTTTCGTGTATGAGAGTAGTTGGACTTGTCATGTTATGTATCTTTCATGTATGAGTCTATGTATAATTATGTTGGGTCTATTTTATTTGCCGTATTTTCTTCATCATTTTGGTTTCTCTCGGGCTTTTGTTGCTGGCCTTTCCCCAATTTATTTTGAATGCTTCTCATCTCGGTTGCGTTGTCTTGGGAAAAACCACAATAGGATGCCGCGGGGAGGCAGCAGTAGCAATGTTCGCGAGGGTACTCATGCTCGTCGTTCCGCACGACAGGCAGGACACTCCCCCGAGCCGTACGTTCCACCACCGCCTCCACCGCCAAATCCGCCCTCCACCGAGCAAATGCTACGTATGTTTGAGGAAAGACGGAATAATGATCTGATTGTAATCTTAAAAAGTGTGCAAGCTATAGTGGGGCACAATGGGAATCAAAACGGTCATCACTCAAAGCTGTCAGATTTTCAAAGGACCAAACCTCCCAGTTTCAGTCAGGCTATTGACCCCTTGGAAGCAGACAATTGGCTGCGAACCGTTGAGAGGAAACTTGAGATTGCTCAGACTGAAGAAGGTGATAAAGTTCCATCTGCAACTCATTATCTTGAAGGTGCTACTGCCATATGGTCGGAATATATAAAAGCCATGTGGCCTGCTGATGAAGAAATCACCTGGTCAATATTCATGGATCAGTTCCGGAAATATCACATCCCTACTGGAATTATGAAGACTAAGCAGCAAGAATTTCTCGCGCTCCTCCAAGGAAATCAGTCTGTGGGTGAATATTTGCAAAAATTCAATCAATTGTCACGTTACTCCCTTCATGATGTGGCCACTGAAGAAAGAAAGATTGACAGATTTCTTGGTGGATTAAACCCGCAACTCCGGTGTACTCTCACACTACTAGGAAAAGGCCTACTAATGGTGCACCAGTTTTGCCTACTAATGGCGCATCACTGGTGCGCCATTACTAGCACGCCACTAGTAATTTTTACTAATGGCGCACCACTGGTGCGCCATTAGTATAGGCCACGGTGCGCCATTAGTATAGGCCACTGGTGCGCCATTAGTATAGGCCATGGTGCGCCATTAGTATTTTTGAATTTTGAAGGCGGGAAAATAGTAGTGGCGCACCGTCTAACCCCCACCGTGCGCCATTGTTTTTTTTGAATTTCGAATTTGGATTTGGATCGTGATTTTTTTGCCCATTTTTTGCTAGTTTTTTTTGGTCGTTTTTTGGCACGATATTATTTCAAATTTTGTTCCTGTTTTTGGATCTTGTACGTTCTTTTGTCGTGTTCTTTTGCCCGAGAGGAGTTCGCCGGAGAGGAGGAGGAGGAGGTCACCGGAGAGGCGCTCGCCTACATCGCCGGAGAGGAGGAGGAGGTCGCCGGAGAGGAGTTCACCGAAGCATCGGAGAGGAGGAAGGATAAACCATGAGGGAATGGGAGGAGAGGAGGGAGGAGGAGCTCACCATAGAGGAGGGAGGAGAAACCGTGAGGGGAGGGGAGGGGAGGAGAGGAGGGAGGAGGAGGTTCCCGGAGAGGAGGCGGTCGCCGGAGAGGAGGAGGAGGTCGCCGGAGAGGAGGAGGAGGTCGCCGGAGAGGAGAAGGAGGTCGCCGGAGAGGAGGAGGAGGAGGTCGCCGGAGAGGAGGAGGGTAGTATGGTGGAGGAGAGAAGGGAAAATGGAGTGGAGGAGAGGAGGAGATGGAGTGGAGGAGAGGAGAGGATGAGATGGAGTGGAGGAGGTGCGCCCAGCCATATATACGACATAGTAATGGCGCACCGTGGGCAGGTGCGCCATTACTAACTTTTTTTTTTATTTTGAATTTTGAAGGCGGGAAGATACTAATGGCGCACCATGGGCAGGTGCGCCATTAGTAACTTTTTATTTTTATTTTTTTGACTTATTTTGAATTTTGAAGGCGGGAAGATACTAATGGCGCACCATGGGCAGGTGCGCCATTAGTAACTTTTTTTTTATTTTGTTAACTTATTTTGAATTTTGAAGGCGGGAAGATATAATGGCACACCATGGTCAGGTGCGCCATTAGTAAGTTTGAATTTTTTTTGAATTATTTTGCCTCTCCAGATCTTAAAAGCCCCGTATCTTTTTTTCTGTTAGGTTTTTTGGGGATTTTGAAAATGTTTAACGGGGTTTGTATATTAAACTTTTCGGATGTAACTTTTCGAGTAGATGATTTTTCATATATAAAACTTTTTAATCCGAGTTCGTATGCAAAAGTTATGCCCATTTTACAAATTTCTAGAGAGATTTTGCAAATAAAGTCGAAATTTATATTTTAAATTTTCCCAACAACTAGACCACATATCACATGGCAAACTTATTTTCTTTTATTTTTTTGACATTTTTATCATTTTTTTTATTTTTTTTAAAACTGAAAAGGCGGTCCACGGGGGGGGGGGGGGGGGGGTGCATTCGGTGGAAGCCGGACAAACTAGTAATGGCGCACCACCCAACGGTGCGCCATTACTAGTTAAACTAGTAATGGCGCACTGTCCTCTGGTGCGCCATTACTAACAAATTTTTTTTTTTTTTACTTTTTTTTTCAAAACTTCTAATGGCGCACCGTGGGTGTGGTGCGCCATTACTATGCCAACTAGTAATGGCGCACCACACCCACGGTGCGCCATTAGTAACAATTTTTGTTTCAAAACTTCTAATGGCGCACCGCAAACCAGGTGCGCCATTAGTAATATATTACTAATGGCGTACCTGTATGTGGTGCGCCATTGCTATATTCTAATGGCGCACCACACACGTGGTGCGCCATTAGTGACCATTTTATCTATAGTCGTTTTCCTAGTAGTGTCAGCATGTTTGATTTCCCAGATTTTCAAACTCTGGTGAACAAAGCTTTCATTGCAGAAAGGGAGCACAAGCTCATCTCAGACAACAGGCCTGTCAATAAGGATCACAAGCGCAAGTTTGAGCCAAAGAAGGATGGGCAACCCGTGCAAAAGGCTCGTACCTGGCAGCAGACTCAGGTGGAATACAAGCCCAATTGGCAACAGAATGTTAACAAGACCACCACCCAAGTCAAGAATGTCATGACCAACCCATTGCACGAGGACCTCCAGCGCATCAATTCTTGCTTCAGTTGTGGGCAAATCGGACATTATGTCAGACAGTGTCCCAAGAACAGCAAGGAAAATGCTCTATTCAAGCCACAAGTCAACTTTATGGAATCATGCCTGGACCAGCAACACATCACTGGGCACGTTCATCACCTCGCCGTAGATGAAGCCCAAGAAAACCCCGAAGTCGTCATTAGTATGTTTCCTGTTAACAACATACCTGCAATAATTTTATTTGACTCTGGGGCTTCCCACTCTTTTATCTCTCAGAGTTTTGTTGCCCAAAACAAATTTCCTTGTTCGCTTTTGGGCAAGAATATGCTGGTACAAACCCCGGGATCCTTAATCAAGAGCAATCTGGTCTACCGTAATCTGGAAATCAATATCAACGGAGTCTGCTTTTCAACTTCTTTGATAATTATTGAGTCTGCTAAACTGGATGTTATCTTGGATATGAATTGGCTGACTCAATACCAAGTATGCATAAATTGCGCGACCTGAGATGTCACTTTGACCAGTCGGGAGGGGAAGACTACCAAATTCTATGCTCGCAGAAGCATACCCAAGAAAGAAATGGCCTTCACCGTTGTGGCTGAATTGGAATTAATTCCTGTGGTCAGTGAGTTTCCTGATGTATTTCCAGAAGAGCTACCTGGCATGCCGCCAAATCGAGAGCTTGAGTTCGCAATAGATCTTGTGCCCGAAACTGCACCGTTATACAAGAAGTATTACCGGATGCTCTCATCAGAATTAGTGGAGCTAAAGAAACAACTTGATGAAATTATCCAGAAAGGATATATTCGTCCCAGCTCTTCACCATGGGGATCACCTGCTATCCTCGTGGACAAAAAGGATGGCAGCCTCCGGCATGTGTGTGGATTACCGTTAGCTGAATGATGTCACCATCAAAAAAAAAATCCACTACCAAGGATTCATGATTTGTTTGATCAGCTCAGTGGGGCCAAGGTATTCTCCAAGGTTGATTTACGGATAGGATATCATCAGCTCAAGATTAAAAAGGAAGATATTCCTAAGACCACCTTTACCACTTGGTACGGTGTTTATGAATATACAGTTATGTCCTTTGGTCTCACCAACGCCCCTGCTTTCTTCATGCATATGATGAACAAAGTATTCATGGACTTCCTCGATAAATTCGTGGTAGTCTTCATTGATGACATACTTATTTACTCAAAGAGTGAAGAAGATCACAAAGATCACCTCCGAGCAGTGTTACAATGACTCCGCGACCATCAGCTATACGCCAAATTTAGTAAATGTGAATTTTGGTTCAAGCGGGTTGGATTTGTTGGACATGTGCTATCCGCCGAAGGTATAGCTGTGGACCCAAGCAAAGTAAAGGATGTGCTCGATTGGTTGCCACCCGCAACCGTATCACGGATCCGGAGTTTTCTTGGATTAGCCGGGTATTACCATCATTTCATTGAAGGGTTTTCCAAGATTGCTAAACCCATGACGGAGCTTCTCAAAAAGGATAAGAGGTTTGAATGGACTGAGGACTGTGAGAAAAGTTTTAATGAGCTAAAGATACGGCTAACGACCGCACCGGTGTTAACTCTTCCAGATATCTACTGCAGTTTTGATGTGTACTGCGATGCCTCCAGACAAGGACTTGGATGCGTACTTATGCAATACGGCAAGGGAGTAGCCTATGCATCACGGCAGCTACGACCCCACGAGGGAAATTATCCCACTCATGATATGGAATTTGCTGCAGTGGTTCATGCTCTAAAATTTTGGAGACACTATCTCATCGGGAAAAGGTGCCAAATTTTTACCGATCACAAAAGTCTCAAGTATATATTTACTCAACCAAATTTAAATCTCCGTCAATGAATGTGGCTTGAGTTAGTCAAGGATTATGATCTTGGAATAAATTACCAGCCGGGTAAGGCCAACGTGGTCGCCGATGCACTCAGTCGAAAGCGTGTCAGCCTGAATATCATATTGGAATCCTAGCCTCCTGAACTTCAAGAGGAGATTGCTCAGCTCAACCTGGTCATAGTTGATGCTGGCCTGCTAATATTTTGGAAGTTGCCCCCACCCTTAAGGAAGAGATCTGCAAGGCACAACCAGATGACACCGTTCTGGAGAAGCGTGCCCAGAATGTGGTAGCAGGATAGACTTCAGATTTCTCAAAGGATCAATTTGGTACTCTCCGATTCCGTGGAAGAATTTGTGTACCAAATCAGGCGGATTTAAAGCAGAAAATCCAGTCGGAAGCACATGAATCTTCGTATTCTATTCACCCTGGAGGTACGAAAATGTATGAAGACATGCTACAAGTGTTCTGGTGGGATGGGATGAAGAAAGACATCGCTTATTTTGTACCCTATTGGGACATATGCAACAAGGTAAAGGCAGACCATCAGAAGCCAGCCGGACTTCTCCAACCCCTGCTAGTCTCACAATGGAAATGGGATGATGTCCGCATGGATTTCATCACAGGACTGCCCAAGACTCCGTGAGGCAATGATGCAATATGGGTCATAGTGGACACCTTAACCAAGGTTTCTCACTTTATCCCTATCATAACCACATATCGAGCGGATCAACTTGCATAGCTGTATGTATCCAGGATAGTCAGTCTGCATGGAGTACCCTGAACCATCACTTCTCACCGAGGTTCACTTTTTACCTCCGCTTTTTGGTCACGTCTCCATCAAGCCTTGGAGACATCACTAAAATACAGTATCGCTTATCATCCTTAGACTGATGGACAGACACACCGGGTGAACCAAATACTCGAAGATATGTTGTGAGCCTGTGTTTTGGCCCAAGGATCAAAATGGGAAGACTGTCTGCCGTATGCCGAGTTCTCTTATAACAACAGCTTCTAGATTAGTCTAAAAATGTCACCATATGAGGCTTTGTATGGCCATAAGTGCCGCACTCCTTCAAATTGGTCTCAAACTGGAGATGGCCACATTTTCGGGACGAATCTCATGATGGAAGCTAAGAAACAAGTTAGGGAAATCAGAGACAGATTGCAATTGGACAAATATCGACAGAAGAGTTACTATGATGCGAAGCACTGACAGAACAGTTTTGAACCCTGAGAACAGGTATACCTCCGAGTCACTCCTACGAAAGGAGTCAAGAGATTTCAGATTCGTGGAAAGTTGGCACCCAGATTTATTGGTCCATTTCCAGTTATGTCACGAGTGGGTGCTGTTGCATATCATATGGAACTACCCCCTGAATTATCAGACGTGCACAACGTGTTTCACATTTCACAGTTGAGGCGATGCATATCGCCGCCTGAGAAAAAGACTGCTATGACTGAGATAGAGTTGGCAAAGGACTTAACATATGAAGAGAGACCGGTTAAATTTTTGGATCAGATAGAAAGGGTCACTAATAGCAAAGTACTCCCTCCGTGTCTTTTTAGTCTGCATATAAGGTTTGGTCAAAGTCAAGCTTTGTAGAGTTTGACTAACTATATATTAAAAAATATAAACATTCACAATATGAAATCAATATTATCAGATGCACAATGAAATGTATGTTCATACAATATAGTTTTAGTATTGTAGATGTTCATATTTTTTTATATAAATTTGGTCAAACTTTGTGCAGTTTGACTTTGACCAGATCTTATATGTAGAGTAAAAAGAAACAGAGGGAGTAAGAAAGTTCTACAAGGTTCAGTGGGAGCATCACACAGAGTCAGAATCCACGTGGGAACGGGAAGAATTTCTAAGGACACATTATCCTGAATGGTTTTCCCAAGCAACCGAATCTCAAGGACGAGATTCATTCTAAGTGGGGGAGGTTTGTGACAGCCTGGTTTTGCCCTCTTTTATTTGCCTGATTTTCTTTTGGATTGATTTTGAATCTTTTCATATGGACTTAAACACTTGGGTACCACTTGGCTTTCACCCAAGTGTCCCATTTCCCTCTCTAACGATCATTCCCACTCTGGTTCATCTCAAAATAATTATTGGAATATTTTTCTTAAATGAAAAATATTCATTTCCCTCTCATAAACTGTGATGGCCTGGCTTATTAGGGATGATAGACTACTCATATCAATAAGGAATTCCTTCTTTTACGGAAGCCCATTCAGACAGAACTCCAAAGTTAAGCATGCTTAGCTTGGATTAGTTTTAGGATGGGTGACCGACCGGGAAGTTGTTCCCGGGTGTGCACGAGTGAGGACAAAGTGCGCATAAAGGACTAGTATTGATCTGTGGGGCTACTCTAGATCCCGCTAGGGGTGACGACCACCGGCGGGTGTGTCCAGGGCGTTACAAGTTGGTCTCAGAGCCGACCCTCGCGGTTACACGAATATTTGCGGACAGGTGCGTGGTCATGTTGTTCTTGACGTTTGTTACCCGTTGTGGCACACGGCATGTCACATGTACTAGACTGGAAGAACAGACGTATGTGCCAAGATGGAACGTTCATATGGCCCGACGAGGACGTGGTTCCTCTGAGTGGGGGTGTATGTGATGGCCTAGCTTATTAGGGATGATAGACTACTCATATCAATAAGGAATTCCTTCTTTTCCGGAAGCCCATTTGGACAGAACTCCAAAGTTAAGCGTGCTCATCTTGGAGTAGTTTCAGGATGGGTGATCGACCGGGAAGTTGCTCCCGGGTGCGCACGAGTGAGGACAAAGTGCACAGAAAAGACTAGTATTGATCTGTGGGGCCAGTCTAGATCCCGCCAGGAGTGACGACCACCGGCGGATATGTCCGGGGCATTGCATAAACCCTAGCTAGATCAATGTGCTCCAAAGCAACCCTAATTTTTCTTGCCCACAAAAATCTGAGAAAATTCACAAATATCCTTGGAACCCTAGGGCACCTTCCTGAGCAAAAATATTGCAAAACTTTTTGGAATATTTTTGCTACAGAAAATATTTTCTGTTCTGGACATAAATGCTGGTTTCTACAACAACTACAATTTTACTTGCTCCATTGGGGCTGATTTTTCTTGTGCATCATCACCTTACTAGATGATTGCTAACCTCCAAATCCCAGCTCCCAACTCCTAGCCGTTTGACCTTAGTAACCTCTCAAAGTTACAGATCAGAAACTTACTAGGCTTGTGAAATCTTTTCTACTGCGTCTGGGTCCAAACCAAAGCGTGGTAATCTTCAAAACTACCACGAACAACATGCCAGACATGAAGTTTGGGCTTAGGTTGGCCTGAGGTCAGAGTTCACGCGGTGACCGCGTTCGTCCAGGCGTGCTGGCATACAGCCGACGTGCTCTGCGACGCGCCCGAGCCTCTGTTGATCGCGTGCTCGCTTCCCCGCCTGCCTAAGCATGCCAAACCTCGCCACCATCTTCGTCCTAGCTCCCTTAACTCTCCCCTGGGACTTGCCGACGCCAAAGCTCACCGCAGCGAGCACGGGCGCCATTCGGCCAACGTAACAGTGCGGTGCGCACTGTGCTCGTCGCCTTCCTCTCGATTATGTGCTCGTCCCTATTCGCCCACAGTCCCCGCGTGAGCTGCGTCTCCTTCTCCCCCTCTCACTGACGTTGTTCGTCACCGGGCGCCGTGTCCAGGTGTCCATCGATGGAGCCCAAACCTGCCTCGACGCTCGGATATAAATAGAGCCCTCCCCAGCCTCCTCGAGCACCATCCTCCATTCCAACACACTCCACAACCTCGTAGAGAACCTTATCCCGGGTGGGCAGGCCGTGGGCCGCCGTCCCCAAGCTCGAGCTCGCCAGCTATACCCTCAGGTCGTCTCTGTAGCTCCGGCCCCTCCCAGGCCTGGGCAACCCTTCCAGGGCCTCCACTACTCTGCGGTGGTGCCATTACGCCCGGTTGGAGCCCCTGGAGTCGCCTCGGCTCGCCGTCGTCTTTGTCTCCGGGGAGCTTTGCTTCCTGTCTCCGCTAGAGAGGACAATTCCGACGCTGTCCAACCACCCCTAGCTACTCTACGGGTACGGGCAGGTGCGCCTCCGTCTCCTCTCTCGATCCCTCCCTCTCATTTTGGCCAAGGATCCCTCGTCACTGGCGTTTGCTCTGGCGAAGCCGCGCCATCCCCTGTTTCTTTCCCTCTCTCCCCCTCACCTGACTAGCGGGGCCCGCTAGTCAGCCACTCAGTACGCGCGCGAAGTGGTACGAGTGGTGGCACCCCGAGGCTTTACGCCTTTGACGTCACCTCCCCAGTCTGGCTTTATTTAAATTCAAATTTCATTTATATCCAGAGAGCTTCAAACAGCTATAACTTTTCAACCATAAGTCCAAATGAATTGATTCTTTTTTGCATTGTGTCCATTGTAAAGAAATCTAGCAGCTCACCAAAAATGGGATTTTCCCTGTTGTCTAGATTTTCTGGTGATTTTCAGAAGGGTTCTTGATGTTTTCTTTTTGTGTTTATAAATGTTTTCATAGAAGTGAAGCTTGTCTTGAGGATCACCAGGAGGCTTGTGAACCTCATCTACCCGAATGGGAGTACGGGGCCATGGGTTCCATGGTGTGGGTACAGTGCGCTACCTCTGCAGAGTGTATTAATATATCAATAGCCGAGTCCACGGTTATGGACACGCTCGAAAGTAGGTCACACCATGGGTCAACATTTAATAAAACATGCACACTAAGTTATGAACTCTGCACTGTTGATGATGGCGAGAATGGCCATCGGGTTGGATAAGACCAAATGTTGGTCGTGGTTGTGATCGCCGGAAGGATCATTGTTTTAGACTAAGTATGGGTCGTGGTTGTGATCGCCGGAAAGATCACGCGATATTCATAGTTAAGATTTTGAGGTTGGCACAGTGGTGATCCAAGAAGTGGTCACCGTTGGTAAGAGGGATTTTTTCTCACAAGAGTATGATCACAGCATGTTGATTATATTGTTGCATCGTCAATAATTGGTTGATTATCATGATATAGTTTGTCATTATGTTTATGTCTGTTGTGGGCTTGCAAGTACATTCCATGTACTGACCTGGCGTGTCATGCTAGATTTCAGGAAAGCCGTGTTGGAAAGGAGTGTTGTCCGAGTCTAGATCATGTCCACAACAGTGTCCCTGTGTTATGGAGTTCTGCTACAACGTTGTTCCGCTGCCGCATAGTTGTTATGATCGAGGCCTTTATGTTCACTAAATAATGTACATATTGTTCAGCCGCACCGTGTGTGCCGCTTGGCCTCCCTACCTGTTGTAATGTAAACTTTGGTCCGCTAGTATCAATAAAGCGGTTGTTTTCTGTACCAAGATGTTGTGTGTTGCCAGAAAACATGGTCTCTGGGCTGGCAATGCATGGTAAACAGGTTTCTCTGAGCCGGGGTGCCACAATATAATATATTTTATCTCTACTCTTGTAAAAACACGGAGTTGTTGATGATGATGGCTTCCATCCTGCAATATAGGCCGTCCGATTTATATCTGACGGATAGGAAGGAAACTATGGCAATTTTGAAAAAAGATACCCACACCCCTCTCCATATTTGCAAATTAGGCCTCCCCTTGATCATGTTGATGTTTTGTGTAACGCATGGGCATCTTGATAGTACTACGTATAATATATAGAACATTGATCATAATTTGGTCTAATGTCTGGCTTTTGCAGCTCAGGTCTAAATACTTGTCATAATGTAGGGGGCGGGGCACTATACTATGTGTGATAAACACGGTGTACACATATGGAACATGGTTTAGATTATGAATATATAGTTAGTACATCAAATGTACTATTATTTGGAATCAACATCAAGTGTATTCAAAAATTAGAATTTGAGTTCATGTAGTACACATAGTTCATATCTATCTCTATAGTAATCATGTGGTGTGTTATTAAAGTAATACACGAATGATGGTTGATGTTGGCAACAATCATGATTGTAGATTCTTATTGAAATAGAGAAACGAATTCAAATTCGGTTTGAATGGCAGCGGTTAGTATAGACATTTGGAATGCTCTAAAATGTTGGTATGAGTAGGTTACATGCATTATACAGCAAGCGAAAAAAATTAATTGGACATAACATGGATTCATGCTCCCTCCTTCCATCTATATAGGGTGTAATGCATTTTTTTAAGACCGCCTTTGACTATTGACAAGATTAATAGTACATGAGAAGCACAATGTGAAAATTATATCATCGAAAGAACCTTTCACAGACGAATTTAACGGTGTGCTTTGTGTAAGTTGCATGTCATATATTATTGCTCTAATATTTGGTCAAAGTTAGCATCGAAAAATGCATTAGGCCCTATATAGATGGAATGAGGGAGTAGCTCTGAATTGCATTTTTATAGTAAAATGAGGCAAGACTCTTTCTTTGTGTGGTGTGAATATTTTTATTTTTTTGTTTTCTTTTTGGTTGAGGGAAGTGCAAATTGATGTGATACATACAAGTACATTATTACACGTTAGGCTTGTCCCTAAAATTCAACCCGTGCCTTGTTATATCCTGAAAATTCAGATATCGTGCTCCCAAAACTGGCGCCTTCACAACCCGCGCCTTGCTATCCCGAAATTACAACGCGCGCGAAAACTCCCTCCAGCTGCCAAATCTCGACACGTGAAATCCCTCTTCTAACCCTGAGCCAAAAGGGCCGCTAGTTCAAATCGGTGGGGGGTACTTTTGTGACACACCCTACATTTTGGACAGGCGCATCCCTAAGTCATGGTTCACCCCCTCCCATCGCCCCCTTTTTGCCATTCGAAATCCCAGGCCGCCATAACCTCTCCTCTCCAGCCGCGAAACCCCACCCTCCTCCATCTGACACCTCACCGCTACCCAATCGGAGCCTCTTCCCCAACGACGTCGTCCACCGCAATAGCTCGACGTCCCTCGTCCACCTCCCCGGATGAGGATCCGTCGTCCATCTCGTCGTCTTGCCGGTTCAGCCGCCCCGTCCTCCACCTCCAAGGAGCTGCTCCGATGATCGCCTCGTCTATCGTGGCTGCTCCATCCCCACAGCGCCGCCTTAACCTGCTCCACCGGAACCGCATCATCCTCACCGACTCCTCGGACGAATCCGAGGCCTACTCGAGCCACCAAAGAGGTTCTACACTCATTGCATCGAACCTTCTCCTTAGCTCGTCTTCCCGGCACCGACGATGCTCCATCCCGCACCCCATGGAGTGGCTACCTTGAAGCCGGCGCTGCGGGCGATATCTCCACGGCGGCTCTCCCCCAGTGCGAGGCCCCTTTAGTGGTGGCGTCCATACCAGCTGGATCTGCTGCTGCTGCTCCGGCTCTCGCTCGCTCGCTCATGCTGCTGCTGCTGCTCCGGCTCTCGCTCGATCGCTCGCTCGCCTAGCTGCTACTGCTCCGGCTCTCGCTCACTCGCTCGCGCTGCTGCTGCTCTCCCCCTCGCTCGTGCTGCTGCTCTGCTCCGATTTAGCTACACTTTAGTTGACTGAATCGACTTTTGGGTCAGTCAATTTTCAGGGGGTGGGGGGGGGGGCTCGCCGGAGTTAAGGAAAAACCACCCGTAGCGGGGACGGGGGCTCACCGGAGAGGTACCCCACTATCAATCTTAGGGTTCAGGGTGGGGGCGGGGGGCCTATAGGGCTGGCCGGGCCAGCGATAGACCGGCGGTGGGGAGTTGTTTCGGGGCGGCGAGGCGGCGCTGGGGCTGGCGGTTCCGCCGGTGGTGGCTGGCGGCTCAGGGGGTGCAGGTTGAAGATGAACTGCAGGCCCTCCCTAAACTAGATGTCAAGTGCCTCTCTTCTACCATTGTGTTTAGTTTTGACAGTAACATTCAGATTCCACAGTAAATTTTAGTTTTGACAGTTAAGTTCAGAGTCAATAGTTTTTACCTCATCTGTTGTAGTCAGGTGGCTTTTGGTGATGTAAATTTTACATCCATTTTAGATCATCTATTGGAGATGCTATTAGAATCCCACTTGAGATCGACGATGTCTGTCTTGTGCTACTTCAGCCTTGACGTCTTACGGCTCACCGAGGCTACTCCAATGACAGAACGATCCATCACAATTGAGCAGTGCCCTGGACGCCGTCTACAGATTCCTCGGATCTTCCTCCAAACCTCCGACAGCCACCTCTGCCTCAACTACTTCAGTGACCAACCCAATGATGCTGAGGTCGTAACGGCTACGACAAAGAGGTTGTACACTTGTTGCATCACTTATTACTATACATTCATGTCGATCCATTAGGGCTATTTTGGTTCGGCAGAAAAACATATCAATAGGGAAATTTCCAATAGCACTCTACTATTCAATTATTCATGCATTTTGTTGAAAGGAATGAAGCAAAACATCCACCTGGAGCTACTTTTCAAAATCCTATGCATGAAAACAAGACCAAGTGCATTATTGGCAGAATAACATTCCAACTGTACACGCTTTCATATGGTTTCACTTTATTTTGGCCATGTTTCTTTGCATTCCTTTGCTCTTCCAATTCCTCTAAACCAGACACTCAAGTTGACAGAAATCATGTGTTTACAAATGCTCTATTTACCATGTGCATTCCTATCCTATTCAGGTGTTTTTCCTATCCCTGCGTTTTTAGAATCATGCAAGCCAAATGAGCCCTTACAGAATTACTTCAGTTACAGCTTGGTGTCGAAGGGAACTTTGTGTGGTTTGTCCTGCTCCTGCCGCGACATCGTCCACCTCAACTGAGTTGCTCCATCGACAGAAACATCCACCAAACTAGACATCACGACTCCTGGCCGTCTTTTGCCGCCTCAGATCTCCTTCCCTGCTGCCGGCACCCACCGCAACGGCATCACCATCATCGACTCAGCAGATGAACCTGAGGAGTACACGGGTCCACAAGAGAGGCCGCACTCTTTTGTTCTGCTTATGTTATGCATTGCTTAAAATTACCTCCTACTTTATCATCCTGTTCACCTCTTGGACTCCAAGTCAGGTCCAAATTAATGTTCAAACTTGAGTTCTAAATTAGTCGTGGGGCACATATTGAGGAAGCAATGAATATTATCTCTGTCTAATATCGGGTTCACCTAGGGTATGCCTATGTTGTTCATCTTGGGTGGGAAACAAATAGTAAAGCAAACATCATCTGTCTTTTTATTAAATTAAGGCAATCATCAGCCTGCTATCATTATTTTTGGATCTATCCACTGGTTGTTACCATCACTCTAAATTTCTGCATGCTCTCCTTACATATTCTCACCATATTTTTTTGGTATGCATGTCAGATATTGTACACAGTCATGCTGAACATGTAGAGAAAAAGAGAAGAGTTTTCCGCGGCAATAAAATGTCATGCAGCCATCACTCCATGGTGGGTTCAATGGCAAACCCTCCCCACCCCTCTCCGGATTGTAATCCAGAGGAAGATATCTGTTCTAAGGCGGATTCAGACGCCGCTGACCACTCCTATTTACCCCCCAAGGTGTTTGCTCTATCTTGGCATGATGATGTTAGTCATATCATGCATATGTTGCCTTGCAGTGCCTACTTTAGACATCATATATGTCATTTGCTTAGTTTAGACATGTTCTGTAATGCCACATGTTTAGTTTCTATATCATATATGGGAATTATGCAGTCTCATGTCTTTTAGCCAGCCATAATATACGTGAAATGTGCAATGCCATCTTGTTTAATGAGGCACCATATATTTGAATGACATCTTGCCCATCCTTTTCTTCATTACATTTCCATTTGTCGACAATGTTTGTACATTAAACTACTCTTCCTTTGAATCAGCCATTTGGGTGGGAGATTGAAAACTGTGGAGTGAAAACAAGGCCTTCAGAGCAGACAGTGCTACCTATCGAAGCAGATCTCTTGTTGGGTCCCGATAGCTCCTCCGAGATGGATTCAGAGAGAGATGACCAGTCCTATTCCCCCACTGAGGTGTATGCTCTAACTTGGCACGGTTATACTGCTCATATCATGCATATGGTGTCTTGCATTGTATAGTTTAGACATCATATACACAATATTCAACACCATGTTCTTAGTTCAGACATCATATCTAATGCCCTCTGTTTAGCATATAAATCACATATGTGAATTAAATGATGCAATCCTGATTACTTAGGTAACATGTAGGTGAATTATGTCATGCGATCATGTTTAGTTATTCATCATATCTTTGAATTATGTTATGCTATGCTATCCAGTTTAGATAGACATCATATATGTGAAATTATGTCATGCTATCCATTTTAGTTAAACAATATACATGTCAACTATTTCATGCCCTCTTTTTTCCACATTATATATTGCATCCGTCTCTCATACAATGTATGTAAATTCAACTATGTTTCCTGTTTATCAGCCATTTGAATAGGAGCGGGTGATGCCAGCATCTAGCGGACTAAAAACATGGTCTTCAAATAAAACAGTGCTACCTCTTGGTGGAGATAGCACCTCGGTTGTACATGCACGAGAACCATCTCTACCACACATAACCCAAACTCTCGCAGATTGTAACCCTATTGCGATGGACAGAGAAGCAGCTAAAACAGTGCTACCTCTTGGTGGAGATAGCACTCCGGTTGTACATGCACGAGAACCAGCCCTACCACACATAACCCAAACTCTCGTAGATTGTACCCCTACTGCGATGGACAGAGAACCAACTTCACCTAACCTAATCCCAACCCCAGCAGATAGTAACCCAGTTCCTGTTCACACAACACCATCTCCACCATAGAGCTCTAAGGATGGCAATTTTACCCATGGACATGGATATCCATGGATATCCGACCCGAATGGACAGGGTTTGGATATGCTTTTGTGTCCATGGACGCCGCCCAAACCCAACCCGATTGCTCGTGGGTAGGGCATGGATATAATATTGTACCCGTGGATATATCCAAACCCGATCCGATAGTGTGACTTAATGGGCCAAAATATGCTATCCCTACCCCACAATCACATGTCCCACTACAATTTTACACTTTGTTATCTAAAACATGTAAAAGAAATTGCACAATCTCCATCGTAACTTTTATTAGTTGACATTCAATCCCCTCTGTAATATACTCCAATGCCCCTTCCCTTATTTTTATCTCCTTGTTAAATGACTCGTCATTCACAACTATTAGAAAAATACTAAATGATCTTAGCATGTTAGTGAATGTTGATTTACCATAAGTTGATGTTTAGCATAAGTGAAGCCTAGCCTGCCACAAGGTGAAGAATGGAGGAGCTTATGTTAACACTATGTTATGTGTAATTTATATTTCTTGAGAGGACCCAATGGATATCCAGTGGGTATGGATATCCATCGGGTTTGGACATGGACACAATTTATCACCCATGGTTTTTTTCGTGGATGGACAAAGACTGTCTTCATGGATATGGATATGGATTTAATATTGTTCAACCCGATCCAAACCCGACCCATTGCCATCCTTATAGAGCTCCCAAACAAGAGCAGATAGTAAGGCAACTCCAGTGCCCAAAGGGCCAGTACTACCACGGCGAACCCCAACTCCACCAGTTAGTACGCCTATTCCTGTGTAGGAAGCACAGCTAGCTAGTCATAGTTTAGCATCTATCGCATTTGATGTTGTTAAATCGTATCTGCGCATCTTCCCATCTTGGAAATATTATACTGAAGATGAAGGAAAATGCTAGTTGCAGGTGTTTGTCTAGGAGTTATGTGAAAGTAATGTTATTCATCGCAATTAATTTGCTTTGTCCCATACATCCTACCTCCATGATGGTTATAGTACAACAAATTTTCCCATTTTTCTCTATAGAGAACGACCGATTTGGAAACTCGGGATGAGGTAACTTGTGCTAATACCTCTGCTATCTTCAAGAATGCTTGGTGGCAGTATTGGAATTACCTGAAGAAAACGTACTTCACCTGCAAAGAAACTCAGCAAATTCCCTTACGTTCTCCTGAGACACATTTACTGGACGATGACTGGGAACGCCTTGTTCTGTACCGTTGCCGAACCAAGAATGTGGTAAGGTCTATGAGCTCATTTTCTATTTTTAAGTACTATATTCTTGCATCTTAATGTACTCTGTTCATGTAGAACAAGTGCCTAAACTTGAAGAACAACTGTTCTAATTTAAGATTCCATTGCTATCATAGTTCAAAAAAGCGCTAGGCATTAATTGCGCGTTTTGCCACCGCCTTGCGCTTTACTGACCAAAGCGCATGCTTATGCGCAGTTATGCATAGATTAAGCGTAGTTATGCGCAATGCGTTTTGCCAACGCCTAGAGCCTAGGCGCGCTTAAGCGCTCGCTTAGGCATGCCTTTTTTAACTATGATTGCTATCGTGCATACTGCTTTGCTCTTGTATCACTGTATTTACTCATACAAACTTATTTTTAAATTGAAGGATCCAATCGAAACTCCAATGGCACAGCAGGTATGTTCACGCATGTTTCTTTAACAGGCTTGCTCTTATCAATAGCTCTGTTGATTTCAATTTCAATTGTGTATACAGTTAACTTCTCATATCATGCACATTACCAGCATCACAACAGAGCCAATAGTGTTGTTGTACATGTAGACCCATGGTACCCATCTGTAATCTTGTTCTGCTGTGTAGTTTCCCACGTTTGTATTCTTTCACTACTGCTTTGTCTTGAACTGATATGATTTGAACCGTGTCTCTATTTTAATTTGGCAAGACAATGCAATGACCATAGGACATAGATATATCTTTGTTTGATGCATTTATTATGTACTAGTACTTGGCAATAGAAGACTTGGTAGTTTAATCTTGTCCACCTTACTAATGAACTGGTTCACCGAAATGAGTTTCATATACTAGTACATGCTAAACATGTTATGTGTCTGCTTGTTTCTTCTTTTAGAATGCTGACAGAATATTGGGGAAGAGTGCCTTATTAAGCAATGTTAAAGGAAGTAATGTAGATAAGGTTCAGGATAGTGACACATCCTTGTTGGTCTCCAACAAAGCTGATAAAACAGCTAAGGAAGACTATCTCGAAGACAGTGAGACAACCCCAAAGTCTTGTCTTGGTTTAGTGTTCGAGTTACTGGCCACTACCGCTTGCACAAGCTATTCAAACTCATTGTCTAAATCAGTTCGGTTTCTTGAATCTCAACTACAAGCTGAAAGACATCGATCAGATGTGCTGCGATAAGAAGCGGAAGGACTGCGGAAGTGGCTGGAGCATTCAAATGCATAATTTCTGGTGCAACAGCAAGCATTGGAGGATTTTAGCGCCAAACAGGACAAAGCTAATAAGCTTGCTAAGCTTATTGCCAGCATGGTGGATACCATGTTTCTTGAGCTCTTCTGAAGGTTTTTCAGTTATGCTCTTGTTTTGCTGTCGTGTTTATTTGCACCGGTGGCCAATTTTGACGGCCAGTGTATGTAATATGCTGCTTTGTTCCCTATATTTGCACTGGTGGCGAACTTTGATGCCCAGTGGATGTAATATGTGTAATAGCGGTAATAGGATAGCGTTAATTTCTTGATTACTTATTTCCTTATTGTCTTGTTTAGTTGTTTGCTTGTAGTCACTGCAGTTCTTTTTCTGTGTTTTTCTAGTGGCCATAATAACCTATTTTTGGAAACTAGGCCAAAATAATCATGGCAACACATGGACTGTTGTAACCATGGGCTTCCTGCAGGCTGTATGATCCATGGGCCTTCTACGGCCGTAGGATCCATTGGCCTTCTATACAGGTCGTAGGATCCATTGGCCTTCTATAGGCCGTACAATCCATGGGACTTTTATGGGCCGTAGGATCCATGGGCCTTCTACGGGGCGTATCATCATTTCGCCAATCATGGGCCGTACTATTCGTGGACAATAACGGGCCGTTAATAGGCCGTATTTGATAACTCAATGAAAACAACCCAACGGGTTTTTTCCGACATGAAAACGGCCCAATGTATTAACGGGCCACAAACGGGCCGACTGTCAACACGGGCTGAATTTGGTCCACAAGCAGAAAATGACAGTAATGAGCCGTAAGTAACCGAATGCTAGAAATAAGCCCAAGAATAAATGGGCCCTGAGAAGGCAGAAAGATAACATGGGGTGGAAACGGCCCAACGGAATAATGGGCCATTAATGGGTATAAAGTGATACACTATTCATTACGGACCAGTTTTACCATGGGCCGTTAAGGGACCGAGGGTTACTAAGGGCCTCATATGGGCCGAAAGACATCATGGGACATACATGGGCCGGAAGTTAAAACGGGCTTGAATTATATTGGATGGCCCAGATGACGCTACTGGGCCTAATTCGGATAGGCCGTAAACGGGCCCTGGGATAGCGGGCTGTAAATGGGCTATATGCGAACATGCCGTTAGCAGGCTTGCCGTGGGCCGGCCTTTTCACAGGAATGGGCCTCTGTTGGGTCGTGCCACGTGTCGACGTATCATAGACGCTTTGGGTGCAATGAGTGGATGACATCTGTCCCAACGGTGAGCCGACACGTGTTTCCTCTAGCCAATGATGATTATACACGTGGAAAATCCCCATTGGTTGGGGCTGTTAACGGGTTATCGGATCCAAAACCGAACCCGATAGCTTAACGGTGTTCCGTTACGGTCGATGCCATGTGTTGGTCACCCTTGACGAAAACACTTCTATGACACGCGATTTATCGTCATGGAAGTGGACACTTCCGTGATGATAATTTTGGTAATGTCATGGAACATTTCTACGACAGCACGGGTATGACTATCTTGATTCTGTCTTAAATTTGTCATGGATGTACATGCATGACAGAAAACGTGACCTACTATGATAAACACATATCATCACGGAAGTGTATTTTTTTGTAGTGACAAGCAAAAGGTACAACCAAGAGCAATACAGAGCTAAACTTCTTCAGTACCATCGGTGTTATCCTACCTTATGGTAAGAGTAAATATAGATCTTTTGTGTAGTAAATGGAGGGCAAAGGAAAATAAGCTATAGAGTGATGGTTGATAACCCACAAATAGAGGATCGCAACAGTTTTCGAGGGTAGAGTATTCAACCCAAATTTATTGATTCGACACAAGGGGAGCCAAAGAATATTCTCAAGTATTAGCAGCTGAGTTGTCAATTCAACCACACCTGGAAACTTAATATCTACTGCAAAGTATTTAGTAGCAAATTAATATGATAGTAGTGGTAATGGTAGCAAAAGGTAACAGTAGTAAAAGTAGTGTTTTTGGTATTTTGTAGTGATGATAGCAATAGCAACGGAAAAGTAAATAAGCGAAGAACAATATATGGAAAGCTCGTAGGCAATGGATCGGTGATGGAGAATTATGCCAGATGCAGTTCATCATGTAACAGTCATAACCTAGGGTGACACAGAACTAGCTCCAGTTCATTGATATAATGTATGCATGTATTCCGAATATAGTCATACGTGCTTATGGAAAAGAACTGCATAACATCTTTTGTCCTACCCTCCCGTGGCAGCGGGATCCTTATGGAAACTAAGGGATATTAAGGCCTCCTTTTAATAGAGAACCGAAACAAAGCATTAACACATAGTGAATACATGAACTCCTCAAACTACGGTCATCTCCGGTAAGTATCCCGATTATTGTCACTTCAGGGTTAATGAATCATAACACATAATAGGTGACTATAGACTTGCAAGATAGGATCAGGAACACTCATATATTGATGAAAACATAATAGGTTCATATCTGAAATCATGGCACTCGGGCCCTAGTGACAAGCATTAAGCATAGCAAAGTCATAGCAACATCAATCTCAGAATATAGTGGACACTAGGGATCAAACCCTAACAAAACTAACTCCATTACATGATAGATCCCATCCAACCCATCACCGTCCAGCAAGCCTACGATGGGATTACTCACGCACGGCGGTGAGCATCATGAAATTGGTGATGGAGGATGGTTGATGTTGACGATGGCGACGTATTCCCCTCTTCGAAGCCCCGAACGGACTCCAGATCAGCCCTCCCTAGAGGTTTAGGGCTTGGCGGCGGCTCCGTATCGTAAAACGCGATGATTTCTTCTCTCTTCTTTTTTTCTCCCCGAAACTCAATATATGGAGGTGGAGTTGGAGTCGGAGAGGCAACAGGGGGCCCACGAGGTAGGGGCGCGCCCTAGGGCGGCAGGCGCGCCCCCCACCCTCGTGGCAAGGTGGTGCCCCCCTGGCCTTCATCTTTGGCAGGTATTTTTCTTATTTTCTGGAAAGTGTCTCCGTGAAGTTTCAGGTCATTCCAAGAACGTTTGCTCCTGCACATAAATAACACCATGGTAATTCTGGTGAAAACAGCATCAGTCCAGGTTAGTTCCATTCAAATCATGCAAGTTAGAGTCCAAAACAAGGGCAAAAGTGTTTGGAAAAGTAGATGCGTTGGAGACGTATAAACTCCCCCAAGCTTAAACCTTTGCTTGTCCTCAAGCAATTTAGTTGACAAACTGAAAGTGATAAAGAAAAACTTTTACAAATTTTGTTTGCTCTTGTTGTTGTAAATATGTAAAGCCAGCATTCAAGTTTTCAACAAAGATTATAACTAACCACATTCGCAATAACGCATAGGTCTCAAGTTTACTCATATCAATAGCATAATCTACTAGCGAGCCATAATAATAAAACTCGGATGACAACACTTCCTCAAAACAATCATAATATGATATAACAGTGTGGTATCTTGCTAGCCCTTTCTGAGACCGCAAAACATAAATGTAGAGCACCTTTAAAGACCAAGGACTGACTAGACATTGTAATTCATGGTAAAAGAGATCCAGTCAAGTCATACCCAATGTAAACTAACAGTAATGAATGCAAATGACAGCGGTGCTCTCAAACTGATGCTTTTTAATGAGAGGGTGATGACTCAGTATAAAAGTAAATAGATAGGCCCTTCGCAGAGGGAAGCAGGGATTTGTAGAGGTGCCAGAGCTCGGTTTTAAAATAGAGGTGAATAATATTTTGAGAGGTATACTTTCATTGTCAACATAACAACCAAGAGATGGCGATATCTTCCATGCTACGTACATTATAGGTTGTTCCCGAACAGAATGGTAAAGTTTTATACTCCCCCTTCCACCAACAAGCATCGATCCATGGCTTTCTCGAAACAACAAGTGCCTCCAACTAACAAGAGTCCAAGGGGAGTTTTGTTTGCAATTATTTTGATTTAGTTCGCATAAAGCATGGGACTGGGCATCCCGGTGACTAGCCATTTATCTCGTGAGTGAGGAGCGGAGTCCACTCCTCTTGAGAATAACCTGCATAACATGGAAGATACAGACAGCCCTAGTTGATACGTGAGCTATTCGAGCATACAAAACAGGATATTTATTTGAAGGTTTAGAGTTTGGCACATACAAATTTACTTGGAACGGCAGGTAGATACCGTATATAGGTAGGTATAGTGGACTCATGTGGAATAACTTTGGGGTTTAAGGAGTTTGGATGCACAAGCAGTATTCACGCTTAGTATAGGTGAAGGCTAGCAAAAGACTCGGAAGCGACCAGCTAGAGAGCGACAACAGTCATGAACATGCATTAAAATTAATCAAACTGAATGCAAGCATGAGTAGGATATAATCCACCATGAACATAAATATCGTGAAGGCTATGTTGATTTTGTTTCAACTACATGCATGAACATGTGCCAAGTCAAGTCACTTAAATCATTCAGAGGAGGATACCACCCTATCATACCACATCATAACCATTTTAATAGCATGTTGGCATGCAAGGTAAACCATTATAACTCATAGCTAATCAAGCATGGCATAAGAAACTATGATCTCTAGTTGTCATTGCAAACATATTTATTCATAATAGGCTGAATCAGGAACGATGAACTAATCATATTTACAAAAACAAAAGAGGCTGAGTTCATACCAGCCTTTCTTATCTCAGTCAGTCCATCATATATCATCATAATTGCCTTTCACTTGCACGACTGAATAGTGTGAATAATAATAATAATAGTGCACGTGCATTGGACTAAGATGGAATCTGCAAGCATTCAATAAACAGGAGAAGACAAGGCAATATGGGCTCTTTTGTCAGATCAACAATAATGCATATAAGAGCCACTTCAACAATTTAATCATGGTCTTCTCCTATCGACCCCCAAAGAAAAGAAAAGAAATAAAACTATTTACACGGGAAAGATCCCAACAAGCAAAAGAAGAACAAGAAATATTTTTAGGTTTTCTTTTTAGTTACTACTACAAGCATGGAAGGTAAATTAATTAAAAGCTACAACTAACTTTTTTTTGGTTTTTCTTAAGGTTTATTAAACACACAAGAAGAAAGCATAAAAAGGAAAATAAACTAGCATGTATGATACAATGAAAAAGTATGAGCACCGACATCTAGCAATGAGTGTGTGAGCATAAATGTAATGTCAGTGAGAAATACGTACTCCCCCAAGCTTAGGCTTTTGGCCTAAGTTGGTCTATGGCCACGGCTGGCCTGACTGATATCCATAAAAGTAGTTGGGGTCGTACTGTGATGCAGCAGCTATAATAACCTATAGAAATCGAGTAGATAGGCTTTGTGTGGTAGGGATAGGCAGTAGTAATTTCCATCTCGCAGATTTTGGTTTCGGGCGGTTACTGCGACTTTCCCCGCTTCGTTCAAAATTTGCAGAGTGCACGTCTACCGTGCAAACTCAATTCGAATCCCATTTGTATTCTATTTTTTTAGGCAGGATCCACTTTCGATTGGAATAAAATTCTATATACATCATTTTTTATATATACTTTCGAAAGCACAACAAAGAATTATTCTATTTTATATGTATACTATGATTTACAAATACAATGATCTCAAAATCATAAGGTTGAATTCAAAAAATTAAACCAAATTATGTTCTACTAAAATATATGGATCAGTAATATCTACATATTAAATAACATAGATGCGCGTGAATTCATATGAGTATGCATGTTTGATAGATCAATTTTGGTTCGAGTATGGATTACGTGTATCATCATCTCGAATTCAAATATTTGAATCCCTTCTATGTTCACTCCTTTCACGCCCATCTCTCTCGCATGCATGCTCCTTCATGTAGCTATCACTCTCTTTTCTCTTGCTCACCCACACGCTCACTTGATGTTTCTCCTATCCTTGCAAACATGGTCTCTCGACGTCTCCCTTGAGATGTGTCACACTCTCCCTATCATTATACATTACATGGTTTTCATTATCTCTCACGTCTCTACCGTTCTCTCGTATCACTAGGTACCTAAGCTTTCTTTTTCACCGCCACACACATAGTCTCCACTCGTCTTTCACTTTGTCTTTCTCCCTATGGGATTCTCTCACACACCCTGTATGTCTCTAGATATGAATTTGTGACACCCCAAAAATTTTAACCTTGTTTTGTTAACTAAAAGTTTGCCAAGAAATTAAAACTTTTATTTTCCGGGCTCCTTTTTGATTTCTGAACCATTTTCTCCCTTGTTATTATGGAGTTTCTCCCCAAAGTGAAAACTTTTCAAATATGCTATTTGACTTGTTTAATCTCTCAAGAAAAAACTTTTCTTTTATTAGTAGAGCTAATTACATAATTAATTTGCTTGAACTTTATTTTCTTGAAAGATGATTTTTTCAAGGTTATATGGCCATATTTGAACTACAACCATTTGATAAGTTCATTCAAAAATCCCACCAAAATTTGGAGATGTCAGGTGATGTTTTTAAATCACTTTTGTGCAAAAATATCTTTTATTCATGAAATATTTTGAGCTCTACACCAAATTTTCTTCTCTGGTCCAGTGGGTAATTTTGCACTACAACTCATTTAAATATTTCTTCCTAGCCTCCACCAAAATTATGGGATGTTAGTAGTAGCATATGATTCAACTTTATGCAAAAACCCAGTGTTGTTATTTGAAAATTTTGAGTGAATCAACCTCCTTTCCATTCTGGCCCAATCTTGTGATTTCTACTGCAACCCTAAGTATTTTTGCTCCAGTGACCTTGTGCTTTCTCCTACTTGTAGTCAGCCCTACCAAACCCCTAAATCCAGGAGCATGCACCCATTGGATCAATTTTGGTTCATGAAGTGATGCCATTTAACTTCTGTACAGAATTGAAGTTCTGCAATTCTTGCACTAACAAGTTTCTGCTTTTGACAAACTAACTTCACCACCTCCTTATGCATCTAATGAGACCACCATCTGGAGATTTTGGCCACTCCAAGAAATGCCTAAGTGCCCTTGGCATTTTGTCAAACACCTTATGGGCATGATCAGCTTTGACATGTATTTTGACATTGCACTGTGAACTTGCACCTCTGATCAAACTAGCATGTCCACTAGCATCCCAACTACCCCTAGACTAGAACTGCTAATCCCCAGCTCCAACCAAGCCACCTAGCAGGCCATGGCATTTCGTCGAGCACCTGGTGAGCGTGCTCTGGGCGCGAGCAGAGCACGCGTTTTGCACGTGCCGCGCACGACCGCCGCGTCGCGCCCCAGGCTTGGCCCACTCTGCAGAACCACGCCACGCGCTCCCCTTCTCGCCACAACACACCAGCCCACCCTGGCGCCCTACAGCGCCACCGGCAGAGCACTTTTGGCGGCACGCCGGCTTCCGCAGTGCGCCCTGCCATGGTCGGTGCCGCCCAAGCCACCCCGGCTCGCCACCTTCCCCCTGAAGCTTCGCGAGCTCATCCACAAGTGTGTCTCCTAGCTCTCGTCGCCTCCACGTCGCCCTGCAAGCTACAGAACGTCGGTTCGCCGGTGACCTTATCCTCGACTACAGAACCGCCATGGATGCGCTATATATAGTACCCCCGAGCTTGTCCAGGCCTCAGGAAACCTCTCTCACTCCCTCACTGACCCTCCCGTAGCAATGGATCGACCCGAGGAGTCATCTTCTTCCTCTCTGGCAACTTCTGCCGCTGCCACTGCCCCGGCCGTTCCGGCGCCACCAGGACCTCCCCCTCTCCACTCTCTTCACCAGGAACTCCCTCTCCCTCTCATGAGTCCAAAACCCCACTCAATTTGGCTCGGGACTAGCCGCGGGCGAAAGTTCACTTCGCCCCCGAAACATCCTCCGCCGCGAAGCTCGCCGCCGGCAGCTCACCCCGTCCCCGCTGACCCTACGACTACTGGGAGGACCGCCCCAGTCTGGCGGATCCATCCCCGCCCTCCAGAGGCCGCGAGGAGCCACCGCTCGCCGGCGTTGGTCGCCAGAGCCTCGCCCCGCTCGGACAGAGGAGGGAGAAGGGGCGGGGCGACTAGTCAAACCTGACTAGTGGGCCCCCTGGACCCACTGGCAGTGACACCCCGCGCGTCCACGCTGGATAAGTGGAGGCGTAATTTCAAATTACGCCTTCGACGTGGTCAGTAATCGAAACATTTTTCTGTTTTTTTTTTCTGTTTTATTTTAAAAACAGATTTTGACCAGAGCTTTGACTATCTATAACTTTCTAAATACAACTCCAAATGAATTAATTCTTTTTCCTACATCTCTCAAATTCTGTCTAGTTTATTTTAACATTTATTTGAAAATTTTCCAAACAAGTTTTTGTACTGTTTTGAATTATGTGTTATTTGCATATTTTTGAAAATAGGATTTTTGAAGAGAGGAAAGCTTTCAAAAGATTTGGTGTCCACCCTGCCTTTCTACACCATGAAGGCAAGCATTCTGAACCCCGAAATAATATTTTTGGTGTGTTAGTTGACACGTTTACAACACCACCTTATTTCGGAGAACTTGTTATTTCATGTGATATGATCATTTGCATGGATGCATATTTCGTGATTTCCTTGCTGTTGGGAATGAACATACTTGTGATGGTAATCATCCTCATGTGCCTTGCATGCATACCGGAAAGGAATCCGGGAAAGCCTCTGCCTTGGGTAGGCGTGAGCTTGTCGCCGGTCTCCGTCGGGACATTTATGTCCGATATGGCATAGTAAGGCATAATGGGCGGTGATGTTGCTAGTTGAAATATATTCGTTATACATGTCATGGAGGGAATTTATAAACCTCCTGAGTCGACCACAGATCGAGTCTAGTTCCGGTAACCCCCATAATTGTTTCGTACTATCACTGGTCCCTGCCATAGGTGGGGTATGGTTCAGTAAATTGTTAATCCTTGTCTTGGCACACACCATACAGAGAGGCCATGGTGAAAGATACCGGCTGCATCTGGTAGGCATGCCACCTGGTCCGGGGGCATGGGTGTATCCGGTTGGGACCGAGAGGGGGGCACCCCTTAGAGCGCGCGATAGAAATTTGATCCCATGCTACGCGAGGTTGTAGCCTCCCCACTTAGAGTTTTGCTTAACAGGTGTCATGGGTGATTCCAGACACGAGTAAAAACTGGTGTGTGCAAGTCAGGTGGGTTTTCAATTAAAAGACCGTAGACGGAATTAGTCCCGATGGACTAAAGGAAATCCGTTACTCGTGGGTAAAGAGTACACCCTCTGCAGAGATATTAAACCTATTCGAATAGCCGTGTCCATGGTCAAGGATTACCGTCTGGGATGGGTCAAGTGTCGGTCTTAGTGTCGGTCTTCGGAGGAGAAACTACTAAACCCGAATATTGATTATGACTTGTGATATATGATGGTTATGATTGTTATCACTGTGGACTAACCGGTTGCATTGTTTGAAATAAGGAATATCCCTGGGACGGTACCACCTCCTGGATATTCACTATGATTATAAGCCCTTTATGTGGCGTCGCTCAGACGCCCGACTGTGGCAGGTTCGTTATTTCATTTATTTTACAAGCCCTTTATGTGGCGTCGCTCAGACGCCCAACTGTGGCTTTATGTGGCGTCGCTCAGACGCCCGACTGTGGCAGGTTCATTATTTCATTTATTTTACAAGCCCTTTATGTGGTGTCGCTCAGACGCCCGACTGTGGCATGTGGTTATTTCATTTACTTATAAGCCCTTTCTGCGGCGTCGCACAGACGCCCGACTATGGCATGTTTGTTATTTCATTTTCATAAGCCCTTTATGTGGCATTGCTCGACGCCCGACTGTGGCATGTTGCTATATTATTTACTTTATAAGCCCCTTACATGGTGTCGCTAAGACGCCCGACTGAGGCATGCTCACTTTTACTATCCTTCGAGACGTCGCTTCAGACATCCGATCGGTGCATTTTATTTCTATTCTGTCATTGCATATTCCGGTTGCATATAAATAACCTGCTTGCATCAAGATTTTATTTATGACTCACGATGTGATCATAGAATATTTCAGTGATATGTTTGCATATATTATACCTGTGTTCTAAATGTTTGCGAGTACATTCAAAAGTACTCACTGGCTTGTCCCTGGCTATTGTCTTGGCCAGATTGCTTGCTTGGAGAGGAGCATTGCGATGATAGCCTCGAAACCTAAGCAACGGTGATAGCAGCCTCGCGAAGATAGGAATTAACCTGGTCAGCTGTTCCTGTGGGAAATGGAGTCCCATAGACCGTGGTGAACCACAAACCGCTTCCGCCCTCACCACTAGAAACCATTTGATGTACTCACAGGCCAGAATGGTCTTGTACTACATATTTTGTATTTTTGCTTGGAAGTTCTGTATCAAGTTGGTGCCTCATCAGCTAACAGTAATCCTGGGGCTGGTGAGCACAACCGCCCTTTTCTGGAAATTAAAGTCCGGAAAACCGGTCGCGACAGACTTGGTATCTGAGCCAGGATGACCATTGGCTAATCCTATCTCAGCCAGGTCAATAAACTTAGGCAAACCAACCCACCAGACCGTAACCAAACCCCAGCCAAGCTTCCCTTGCAAGATAGCCACACAGTGACCCGATACCTTTTGGCAGTCGGTGCCCAACCTATCAACCCAACCTGTCGCTCATGCGCCAGTGACCGAATCCCGAATAGTCCATCTCGCAAGCGTGCGAAGGAAGACTCCGTCCCCTTTTCTATAAAAGGGCACGCTAGCCTCAACCCAACACAGCACAACCTCTACCCAAATCGAGCTAGAATGCCAGGACCCATCGTACACAATGAGACCACAGCAACCAACCTTGGAGGCTTTGTGACCATACTCGCAAACCTCACCCGTCGTGCCTATGCGTTAGAAGAGCCCCCAGAATATGTTGTGTACCAAGGGTCCATGAGCGGTGAGAGCCATCAATTCTGGTCCACTGTGCACATCTATGGTAGGGGTCTAGCACCCGAGCGCCCCTACAGGTTCACTGGAAGGACGACTTCCTTTGATCCACAAGCCATCCAACTAGCTGCTCGAGAAGCTATAGTTCAACTCTGGCACTTGTCACCCAGAGTTAACTGTCGCTCCTTCTACTACTACCCCAGCCGTGACGGATACAGTAGACCACCCCGAGTTGTCAACGGAGATCACGAGACAGATCCTGCATTGTTGCACCTAGTGCGCTATGTAGGTGCACTAGAAGGATTGTTCGATCAAATCACCGTTGATCTGATCGCGGCTCATGGAGAACTGATTCGCCAAGCCCCGGTAAGAAGAGAAGATGAGCCCGACACCGACAACCCAGTCGTGCTATTCGGACAACCAATCGAGACCTTGAGGACAGCCCCAGCCACCAACCAAGGTGCTTTGATGACCCAGAAGCGCTTCGTTGCCTTTTGGGAACACACTCCAATGGGATTGTGGCCAACAATCCCCATGATGGTCATCATCGCTACCCCGACCCTGCAGTTCCTCCACCCCCTCCAGCTAACCCCGACGGCGAAGCCGATGAAGAAGCCTCGACATCCACAAGGCACGCCCGCTTGGATGTGAACGAGGTAGACTGACTCACTCGAGTAGTGTCGAGTCCTAGTGTATCCTCGCTTTGTAATCGTGTGACCTTGTATATAAACACCGCCTGTCATTGTGCCTCTGTAGCCTTGCATGGTCATGTCAGCATTTCTATCCCATGCACAGTTACCAAAAAACCTCGCCGACAACCCCCACAGTAACACGTCACTTTAGTGAAATGTGTGTATCTGTGGCTTGACCCCGACACTTGGAGCAGAGCTGGAAATTCATTACCATTCACCACGGTAAAAATGACCCAGCTCCAGTGCTATAAAAGGCCACCGCGTGACCTTGCCAAGCACCCCTCACCTTGTGCACCATCCTCACAACCATTTCTTGCCATGCCGAGCCCCAGCATTTATCTGAGAACCCTAGATGCAACCCCGGGTAGTTTTGTCAAGAAATTGTGGGATTTTACCTACAGTACCATGGGCGCTACCCAGCCACCCCAGTACGAGCTGTTCAAATCAAGAATCACCCCTTCCACCTCGAGATATTGGGCAGCAGTACACATCCCTCCCGTGAAACTCAAACCAAGACCCAACGGAGGTCTCCTTCGTAGGGAAATCTATGCCGACCCCGCAAATGGCCGTAGAAGCTGCTGCATACGAAGCGCTTGCTCGCCTTCGATTCGCGGTATCCTATGCCAGCGAACGAGGTATTATTACTTTCCGGAGCCGTGCAGCACCCGGAGGAGTAACATCTTTTCCCGATGGACGGATGAGAGAGACCCAGTACTGGCCAACCTTGTCCAGTACGTCATCGCTCAAGAACGTTTAACCCAACGTGTGATGGTTATCTCCAGAGCCTCGCGGATTTAAATCCTCAGATCGCCATCGGCAGAACTCTGAGGCCCGACCAAGAGAGACACATACATAGACTGGTCAATCCACTTCCCCCGATAGAAGAGGAATGTGTCCCAGTACCAGAGACGTTTTCTCGGGACCCCGTCCAGTTACCATTTCCATTTTAGACGTCGCTGCTGTGTTCATTATTGCAACATTTATCCATGTGTTGTAACTTATGCGTGATACCCTGAGCTTGTGCGACAAGTCAATTATTTGGCTTCTACTAATGTGTGTAGTTTTATTGTGGTTTATGCTCCTTTAAATTAACTGTTTTCTCTCGCGAAAAAATCCCGGATTAAGATTACTTTTCCCGGAGCTGCTGCATCGTACACCTTTTCACGACATGGATTATTTAGTTTCACACAGCACCACGGCAGCAGACTCACAACCCGCTCGAGCACACACCCGGCTTGCAAAAACACGTAACCGTGGAGTATTTGTTTTTCAAAACAACCTTATCAAATCTCGAGGACGAGATTTTTCTTAAGGGGGGTAGAGTTGTGACACCCCAAAAATTTTAACCTTGTTTGTTAACTAAAATTTTGCCAAGAAATTAAAACTTTTATTTTCTGGGCTCCTTTTTGATTTCTGAACCATTTTCTCCCTTGTTATTATGGAGTTTTTCCCCAAAGTGAAAACTTTCCAAATATGTTATTTGACTTGTTTAATCTCTCAAGAAAAAAACTTTTCTTTTATTAGTAGAGCTAATTACATAATTAATTTGCTTGAACTTTATTTTCTTGAAAGATGATTTTTTCAAGGTTATATGGCCATATTTGAACTACAACCATTTGATAAGTTCATTCAAAATCCCACCAAAATTTGGAGATGTCAGGTGATGTTTTTAAATCACTTTTGTGCAAAAATATCTTTTATTCATGAAATATTTTCAGCTCTACACCAAATTTTCTTCTCTGGTCCAGTGGGTAATTTTGCACTACAACTCATTTAAATATTTCTTCCTAGCCTCCACCAAAATTATGGGATGTTAATAGTAGCATATGATTCAACTTTATGCAAAAAACCAGTGTTGTTATTTGAAAATTTTGAGTGAATCAACCTCCTTTCCAATCTGGCCCAATCTTGTGATTTCTACTGCAACCCTAAGTATTTTTGCTCCAGTGACCTTGTGCTTTCTCCTACTTGTAGTCAGCCCTACCAAACCCCTAAATCCAGGAGCATGCACCCATTGGATCAATTTTGGTTCATGAAGTGATGCCATTTAACTTCTATACAGAATTGAAGTTCTGCAATTCTTGCACTAACAAGTTTCTGCTTTTGACAAACTAACTTCACCACCTCCTTATGCATCTAATGAGACCACCATCTGGAGATTTTGGCCACTCCAAGAAATGCCTAAGTGCCCTTGGCATTTTGTCAAACACCTTATGGGCATGATCAACTTTGACATGTATTTTGACATTGCACTGTGAACTTGCACCTCTGTTCAAACTAGCATGTCCACTAGCATCCCAACTACCCCTAGACTAGAACTGCTAATCCCCAGCTCCAACCAAGCCACCTAGCAGGCCATGGCATTTCGACGAGCACCTGGTGAGCGTGCTCTAGGCGCGAGCAGAGCCCGCATTTTGCACGTGCCGCGCACGAGCCGCCGCGTCGCGCCCCTGGCTTGGCCCCCTCTGCAGAACCACACCACGCGCTCCCCTTCTCGCCACAACACGCCAGCCCACCCTGGCTCCCTACAGCGCCACCGCAGAGCACTTTTGGCGGCACGCCGGCGTCCGCAGTGTGCCTTGCCATGGTCGGCGCCGCCCAAGCCACCCCGGCTCGCCACCTGCCCCCTGGAGCTTCGCGAGCTCATCCACAAGTGTGTCGCCTAGCTCTCGTCGCCTCCACGTCGCCCTGCAAGCTACAGAACGTCGGTTCGCCGGCGACCTTATCCTCGACCACGGAACCGCCATGGATGCGCTATATATAGTACCCCTGAGCTCGTCCAGGCCTCAGGCAACCTCTCTCACTCCCTCACCGACCCTCCCGTAGCAATGGATCGACCCGAGGAGTCATCTTCTTCCTCTCCGGCAACTTCGGCCGCCGCCACTGCCCCGGCCGTTCCGGCGCCACCAGGACCTCCCCCTCTCCACTCTCTTCACCAGGAACTCCCTCTCCCTCTCATGAGTCCAAAACCCCACTCAATTTTGCTCGGGACTAGCCGCGGGCGAAAGTTCACTTTGCCCCCGAAACATCCTCCGCCGCGAAGCTCGCTGCCGGCAGCTCACCCCGTCCCCGCCGACCCTACGACTACCGAGACGACCGCCCCCGTCTGGCGGATCCATCCCCGCCCTCCAGAGGCCGCGAGGAGCCACCGCTCGCCGGCGTTGGTCGTCGGAGCCTCGCCCCACTCGGACAGAGGAGGGAGAAGGGGCGGGGTGACTAGTCAAACCTGACTAGTGGGCCCCCTGGACCCACTGGCAGTGACACCCCGCGCATCCACGCTGGATAAGTGGAGGCGTAATTTCAAATTACGCCTTCGACGTGGTCAGTAATCCAAACGTTTTTCTGTTTTTTTTAAAACAGATTTTGACCAGAGCTTTGACTGTCTATAACTTTTTAAATACAACTCCAAATGAATTAATTCTTTTTCCTACATCTCTCAAATTCTATCTAGTTTATTTTAAGATTTATTTGAAAATTTTCCAAACAAGTTTTTGTACTGTTTTTGAATTATGTGTTATTTGCATATTTTTGAAAATAGGATTTTTGAAGAGAGGAAAGCTTTCAAAAGATTTGGAGTGCACCCTGCCTTTCTACACCACGAAGGCAAGCATTCTGAACCCCAGAATAATATTTTTGGTGTGTTAGTTGACACGTTTACAACACCACCTTATTTCGGAGAACTTGTTATTTCATGTGATATGATCATTTGCATGGATGCATATTTCGTGATTTCCTTGCTCTTGGGAATGAACATACTTGTGATGGTAATCATCCTCATGTGCCTTGCATGCATACCGGAAAGGAATCCGGGAAAGCCTCTGCCTTGGGTAGGTGTGAGCTTGTCGCCGGTCTCCATCGGGACGGTTATGTCCGATATGGCATAGTAAGGCATAATGGGCGGTGATGTTGCTGGTTGAAATATATTCGTTATACATGTCATGGAGGGAATTTATAAACCTCCTGAGTCGACCACAGCTCGAGTGTTGTTCCGGTAACCCCCATACTTGTTTTGTACTGTCACTGGTCCCTGCCATAGGTGGGGTATGGTTCAGTAAATTGTTAACCCTTGTCTTGGCACACACCATACAAAGAGGCCATGGTGGAAGATACCGGCTGCATCCGGTAGGCATGCCACCTGGTCCGGGGGCATGGGTGTATCCGGTTGGGACCGAGAGGGGGGCACCCCTTAGAGCGCGCGATAGAAATTTGATCCCATGCTACGCGAGGTTGTAGCCTCCCCACTTAGAGTTTTGCTTAACAGGTGTCATGGGTGATTCCAGGCACGAGTAAAAACTGGTGTGTGCAAGTCAGGTGGGTTTTCAATTAAAAGACCGTAGACGAAATTAGTCCCGATGGACTAAAGGAAATTCGTTACTCGTGGGTAAAGAGTATACCCTCTGTAGAGATATTAAACCTATTCGAATAGCCGTGTCCATGGTCAAGGATTACCGTCTGGGATGGGTTAAGTGTCGGTCTTAGTGTCGGTCTTCGGAGGAGAAACTACTAAACCCGAATATTGATTATGACTTGTGATATATGATGGTTATGATTATTATCATTGTGGACTAACCGGTTGCATTGTTTGAAATAAGGAATATCCATGGGACGGTACCACCTCCTAGATATTCACTATGGTTATAAGCCCTTTATGTGGCATCGCTCAGACGCCCGATTGTGGCAGGTTCATTATTTCATTTATTTTACAAGCCCTTTATGTGGCGTCGCTCAGACGCCCGACTGTGGCAGGTTCATTATTTCATTTATTTTACAAGCCCTTTATGTGGTGTCGCTCAGACGCCCGACTGTGGCGTGTGGTTATTTCATTTACTTATAAGCCCTTCCTGCGGCGTCGCACAGACGCCCGACTATGGCATGTTTGTTATTTCATTTTATTATAAGCCCTTTATGTGGCGTTGCTCCGACGCCCGACTGTGGCATGTTTGCTATATTATTTACTTTATAAGCCCCTTACGTGGTGTCGCTAAGACGCCCGACTGAGGCATGCTCACTTTTACTATCCTTTCGAGACGTCGCTTCAGACATCCGATCGGTGCATTTTATTTCTATTCTGTCATTGCATATTCCGGTTGCATATAAATAACCTCCTTGCATCAAGATTTTATTTATGACTGTCGATGTGATCATAGAATATTTTAGTGTATGTTGATCAATTATATTATACCTGTGTTCTAAATGTTTGCGAGTACATTCAAAGTACTCACTGGCTTGTCCCTGGCTATTGTCTTGGCCAGATTGCTTGCTTGGAGAGGAGCGTTGCGATGATAGCCTTGGAACCTAAGCAACGGTGATAGGAGCCTCGCGAAGATAGGAATTAACCTGGTCAGCTGTTCCTGTGGGAAATGGTGTCCCATAGACCGTGGTGATCCACAAACCGCTTCCGCCCTCAACCACTAGAAACCATTTGATGTACTCACAGGCCAGAATGGTCTTGTACTACATATTTTGAATTTTTTCTTGGAATTTCTGTATCAAGTTGGTGCCTCATCAGCTAACAGTAATCCTGGTGCTGGTGAGCACAACGACCCTTTTCTAGAAATTAAAGTCTGGAAAACCGGTCGCGACAGACTTGGTATCAGAGCCAGGCTGACCATTGGCTAATCATATCTCAGCCAGGTCAATAAACTTAGGCAAACCAACCCACCAGACCTTAACCAAACCCCAGCCAAGCTTCCCTTGCAAGATAGCCACACAGTGACCCAATACCTTTTGGCAGTCGGTGCCCAACCTATCAACCCAACCTGTCGCTCATGCGCCAGTGACCGAATCCCGAATAGTCCATCTCGCAAGCGTGCGAAGGAAGACTCCGTCCCCTTTTCTATAAAAGGGCACGCTAGCCTCAACCCAACACAGCACAGCCTCTACCCAAATCGAGCTAGAATGCCAGGACCCATCGTACACAATGAGACCACAGCAACCAACCTTGGAGGCTTTGTGACCATACTCGCAAACCTCACCCGTCGTGCCTATGCGTTAGAAGAGCCCCCAGAATATGTTGTGTACCAAGGGTCCATGAGCGGTGAGAGCCGTCAATTCTGGGCCACTGTGCACATCTATGGTAGGGGTCTAGCACCCGAGCGCCCCTACAGGTTCACTGGAAGGACGACTTCCTTTGATCCACAAGCCATACAACTAGCTGCTCGAGAAGCTATAGTTCATCTCCGTCACTTGTCGCCCAGAGTAAATTGTCGCTCGTTCCACTACTACCCCAGACGTGAAGGGTATGGTAGACCACCTCAAGTTGCCAACGGAGATCACGAAACGGATCCTGCATTGTTGCACCTAGTGCGCTATGTAGGAGCACTAGAGGAACTGTTCGATCAAATCACCATTGATCTGATCGCAGCTCGTGGAGAGCTGGTTCGTCGAGCCCCGGCGAGAGAAGAGAACGAACCCGACACCGACAACCCAGTCGTGCTGTTCAGACAACCGATCGAGTCCCTGAGGTCTGCCCCAGCCGCCAGCCATGGTACTCCGATGACCCCAGAAGTGCTTCGTCGCCTCTTGGGAGCACACTCCAACGGGGTTGTGGCCAACAATCCCCGAGATGGTCATCATTGCTACCCCGAGCCTGCGGCTCCTCAAACCACTCCAGCTAATTCCAACGGTGAGACCCATGGAGAAGCCTCGACATCCACAAGGCACGCCCGCTTGGATGTGAACGAGGTAGACTGAGTCACTCGAGTAGTGTCGAGTCCCAGTGTATCCTCACTTTGTAATCGTGTGACCTTGTATATAAACAACGCCTGTCATTGTGCCTCTGTAGCCTTGCATGGTTATGCCAGCATTTCTATCCCAGGCATAGTTACCAAAAAAACCTCCCCGACAACCCCCACAGCAACACATTACTTTAGTGAAATGTGTGTATCTGTGGCTTGACCCCGACCCTTGGAGCAGAGCTGGAAATTTCATTACCATTCACCACGGTAAAAATGACCCAGCTCCAGTGCTATAAAAGGCCACCGCGTGACCTTGCCAAGCACCCCTCACCTTGTGCACCATCCTCACAACCATTTCTTTCCATGCCGAGCCCCAGCAGTTATCTGAGAACCCCAGATGCAACCCCGGGTAGTTTTGTCAAGAAATTGTGGGATTTTACCTGTAGTACCATGGGCGCTACCCAACCACCCCAGTACGAGCTGTTCAAATCGAGAATCACCCCTTTCACCTCGAGATATTGGGCAGCAGTACACATCCCTCCCGTGAACTCAAACCAAGACCCAATGGAGGTCTCCTTCATGGGGAAATCTATGTCGACCCCGCAAATGGCTGTCGAAGCTGCTGCATACGAAGCGCTTGCTCGCCTTCGATTCGCGGTACCCTATGCCAGCGAACGAGGATATTATTACTATCCGGGCTGTGCAGCACCCGGAGGAGTAACATCTTTTCCTGGTGGACGGATCGAGAGAGACCCAGTCCTAGCCAACCTTGTCCAGTACGTCATCGCTCAAGAACGTCTAACCCAACATGTGATGGGTTATCTCCAGAGCCTCGCGGATTTAAATCCCCAAATCGCCATCGGCAGATCACTAAGGCCCGACCAAGAGAGACGCATACATCGACTGGTCAATCCCCTTCACCCGATAGAAGAGGAATGTGTCCCAGTACCAGAGACGTTTTCTTGGGACCCCGTCCAGTTACCATTTCCATTCTAGACATCGTTGCTGTGTTCATTATTGCAACATTTACCCATGTGTTATAACTTATGCGTGGTATCCTGAGCTTGCGCGACAAGTAAATTATTGGGCTTCTACTAATGTGTGTAGTTTTGTTGTGGTTTATGCTCCTTTAAATTAACTGTTTTCTCTCGCAAAAAATCCCGGATTAAGATTACTTTTCCCGGAGCTACTGCATCGTACACCTTTTCACGACGTGGATTATTTAGTTTCACACAGCACCACGGCAGCAGACTCACAACCGCTCGAGCACATACCCGACTTGCAAAAAACACGTAACCGTGGAGTATTTGTTTTTCAAGACAACCCTTATCAAATCTCGAGGACGAGATTTTTCTTAAGGGGGGTAGAGCTGTGACACCCCAAAAATTTTAACCTTGTTTTGTTAACTAAAATTTTGCCAAGAAATTAAAACTTTTATTTTCTGGGCTCCTTTTTGATTTCTGAACCATTTTCTCCCTTGTTATTATGGAGTTTTTCCCCAAAGTGAAAACTTTCCAAATATATTATTTGACTTGTTTAATCTCTCAAGAAAAAACTTTTCTTTTATTAGTAGAGCTAATTACATAATTAATTTGCTTGAACTTTATTTTCTTGAAAGATGATTTTTTTCAAGGTTATATGGCAATATTTGAACTACAACCATTTGATAAGTTCATTCAAAAATCCCACCAAAATTTGGAGATGTCAGGTGATGTTTTTAAGTCACTTTTGTGCAAAAATATCTTTTATTCATGAAATATTTTGAGCTCTACACCAAATTTTCCTCTCTGGTCCAGTGGGTAATTTTGCACTACAACTCATTTAAATATTTCTTTCTAGCCTCCACCAAAATTATGGGATGTTAGTAGTAGCATATGATTCAACTTTATGCAAAAACCCAGTGTTGTTATTTGAAAATTTTGAGTGAATCAACCTCCTTTCCATTCTGGCCCAATCTTGTGATTTCTACTGCAACCCTAAGTATTTTTGCTCCAGTGACCTTGTGCTTTCTCCTACTTGTAGTCAGCCCTACCAAACCCCTAAATCCAGGAGCATGCACCCATTGGATCAATTTTGGTTCATGGAGTGATGCCATTTAACTTCTGTACTGAATTGAAGTTCTGCAATTCTTGCACTAACAAGTTTCTGCTTTTGACAAACTAACTTCACCACCTCCTTATGCATCTAATGAGACCACCATCTGGAGATTTTGGCCACTCCAAGAAATGCCTAAGTGCCCTTGGCATTTTGTCAAACACCTTATGGGCATGATCAGCTTTGACATGTATTTTGACGTTGCACTGTGAACTTGCACCTCTGATCAAACTAGCATGTCCACTAGCATCCCAACTACCCCTAGACTAGAACTGCTAATCCCCAGCTCCAACCAAGCCACCTGGTGAGCGTGCTCTGGGCGCGAGCAGAGCACGCGTTTTGCACATGCCGCGCACGAGCCGCCGCGTCGCGCCCCTGGCTTGGCCCACTCTGCAGAACCACGCTACGCGCTCCCCTTCTCGCCACAACACGGTAGCCTACCCTGGCGCCTACAGCGCCACTGGTAGAGCACTTTTGGCGGCACGCCGGCGTCCGCAGTGCGCCCTGCCATGGTCGGCGCCGCCCAAGCCACCCCGACTCGCCACCTGCCCCCTGGAGCTTCGCGAGCTCATCCACAAGTGTGTCGCCTAGCTCTCGTCGCCTCTACGTCACCCTGCAAGCTACAGAACGTCGGTTCGCCGGTGACCTTATCCTCGACCACGGAACCGCCATGGATGCGCTATATATAGTACCCCTGAGCACGTCCAGGCCTCAGGCAACCTCTCTCACTCCCTCACTGACCCTCCCGTAGCAATGGATCGACCTGAGGAGTCATCTTCTTCCTCTCCGGCAACTTCTGCCGCCGCCACTGCCTCGGCCGTTCCGGCGCCACCAGGACCTCCCCCTCTCCACTCTCTTCACCAGGAACTCCCTCTCCCTCTCATGAGTCCAAAACCCCACTCCATTTTGCTCGGGACTAGCCGCGGGCGAAAGTTCACTTCGCCGCCGAAACATCCTCCGCCGCGAAGCTCGTCGCCGGCAGCTCACCCCGTCCCCGCCGACCCTACGACTACCGGGAGGACCGCCCCAGTCTGGCGGATCCATCTCCGCCCTCCAGAGGCCGCGAGGAGCCACCGCTCGCCGGCGTTGGTCGTCGGAGCCTCGCCCCGCTCGGACAGAGGAGGGAGAAGGGGCGGGCCGACTAGTCAAACCTGACTAGTGGGCCCCCTGGACCCACTGGCAGTGACACCCCGCGCGTCCAGGCTGGATAAGTGGAGGCGTAATTTCAACTTACGCCTTCGACGTGGTCAGTAATCGAAACGTTTTTCTTTTTTTTCTGTTTTATTTTAAAAATAGATTTTGACCAGAGCTTTGACTGTCTATAACTTTTTAAATACAACTCCAAATGAGTTAATTCTTTTTCCTACATCTCTCAAATTCTGTCTAGTTTATTTTAAGATTTATTTGAAAATTTTCCAAACAACTTTTTGTACTTTTTTTGAATTATGTGTTATTTGCATATTTTTGAAAATGGGATTTTTGAAGAGAGGAAAGCTTTCAAAAGATTAGGAGTGCACCCTGCCTTTCTACACCACGAAGGCAAGCATTCTGAACCCCGGAATAATATTTTTGGTGTGTTAGTTGACACGTTTAGAACACCACCTTATTTTGGAGAACTTGTTATTTCATGTGATATGATCATTTGCATGGATGCGTATTTCGTGATTTCCTTGCTGTTGGGAATGAACATACTTGTGATGGTAATCATCCTCATGTGCCTTGCATGCATACCGGCAAGGAATCCGAGAAAGCCTCTGCCTTGGGTAGGCGTGAGCTTGTCGCCGGTCTCCGTCGGGACGGTTATGTCCGATATGGCATAGCAAGGCATAATGGGCGGTGATGTTGCTGGTTGAAATATATTCGTTATACATGTCATGCAGGGAATTTATAAACCTCCTGAGTCGACCACAGATCGAGTCTTGTTCCGGTAACCCCCATACTTGTTTCGTACTGCCACTGGTCCCTGCCATAGGTGGGGTATGGTTCAGTAAATTGTTAACCCTTGTCTTGGCAAACACCGTACAGAGAGGCCATGGTGGAAGATACCGGCTGCATCCGGTAGGCATGCCACCTGGTCCGGGGGCATGGGTGTATCCGGTTGGGACCGAGAGGGGGGCACCCCTTAGAGCGCGCGATAGAAATTTGATCCCATGCTACGCGAGGTTGTAGCCTCCCCACTTAGAGTTTTGCTTAACAGGTGTCATGGGTGATTCCAGGCACGAGTAAAAACTGGTGTGTGCAAGTCAGGTGGGTTTTCAATTAAAAGACCGTAGACGGAATTAGTCCCGATGGACTAAAGGAAATCCGTTACTCGTGGGTCAAGAGTACACCCTCTGCAGAGATATTAAACCTATTGGAATAGCCGTGTCCATGGTCAAGGATTACCGTCTGGGATGGGTCAAGTGTCGGTCTTAGTGTCGGTCTTTGGAGGAGAAACTACTAAACCCGAATATTGATTATGACTTGTGATATATGATGGTTATGATTATTATCAATGTGGACTAACTGGTTGTATTGTTTGAAATAAGGAATATCCCTGGGACGGTACCACCTCCTGGATATTCACTATGATTATAAGCCCTTTATGTGGCGTCGCTCAGACGCCCGATTGTGGCAGGTTCGTTATTTCATTTATTTTACAAGCCCTTTATGTGGCGTCGCTCAGACGCCCGACTGTGGCAGGTTCGTTATTTCATTTATTTTACAAGCCCTTTATGTGGTGTCACTCAGACGCCCGACTGTGGCATGTGGTTATTTCATTTACTTATAAGCCCTTTCTGCGGCGTCGCACAGACGCCCGTCTATGGCATGTTTGTTATTTCATTTTCTTATAAGCCCTTTATGTGGCGTTGCTCCGACGCCCGACTGTGGCATGTTTGCTATATTATTTACTTTATAAGCCCCTTACGTGGTGTCGCTAAGACGCCCGACTGAGGCATGCTCACTTTTACTATCCTTTCGAGACGTCGCTTCAGACATCCGATCGGTGCATTTTATTTCTATTCTGTCATTGCATATTCCGGTTGCATATAAATAACCTGCTTGCATCAAGATTTTATTTATGACTCACGATGTGATCATAGAATATTTCAGTGTATGTCGATCAATTATATTATACCTGTGTTCTAAATGTTTGCGAGTACATTCAAAGTACTCACTGGCTTGTCCCTGGCTATTGTCTTGGCCAGATTGCTTGCTTGGAGAGGAGCGTTGCGATGACAGCCTCGGAACCTAAGCAACGGTGATAGCAGCCTCGCGAAGATAGGAATTAACCTGGTCAGATGTTCCTGTGGGAAATGGAGTCCCATAGACCATGGTGATCCACAAACCGCTTCCGCCCTCAACCACTAGAAACCATTTGATGTACTCACAGGCCAGAATGGTCTTGTACTACATATTTTGTATGTTTGCTCGGAATTTCTGTATCAAGTTGGTGCCTCATTAGCTAACAGTAATCCTGGGGCTGGTGAGCACAACGGCCCTTTTCTGGAAATTAAAGTCCGGAAAATCGGTCACGACACAATCATACCACTAAAATTACTCTCTCTCCTGTAGACAAAACATTTCTTGTAGTCTCCTTTTCATCTCCATCCCAGACTGACATTATTCATTTGTTTACCAATCCGACATAATCCTCCCTCTCTCTCACACACACACAACTCCTGCTTCTACTCCCCTTCCCGACTACCGTCTCTCTCTCACACACAAAACTCTTTCTTTCGCACCCCCGACTCGTATTTCTCTCACAAACATTTATCGACTAGTCTCTAGATAGGTTTATACACCCGCACACTCGTGCTTCCACTATCGCATACATGTCTCTCTCCCGCTCCTTGTATCTATGTAGATTTTTCTTCCCTTCTTGAGACACGCCCTCTCGATCGTGCACACACACACTATCGCCTCATTTTAAGCTGATACCTCTCGCACACACACTCTTTGTGTCTTTGTCACACATGCACTCCGTCCTCCTCCTCTCTCCCTCTCTCTCACACACATGGGCTTTTTGCAACAACTAGAAAGATGCCCATGCGTTCCACAGAACATCAAGATGCATTTGTATGAGTAGTTTGTCTTGTGGGAGAAAAGGATGAACAAGGGAAGGCCTTATTTGCAAGTGTGGAGAGGGGTGTGGGTATCTTTTTGCAAAATTGCCATAGTTTCCTTCCTATCCGTTAGATATAGCTCGGACGGCCTATATTGCAGGATGGCAGGCACACGATCATCACCGACTATGCTTTTTATAAGAGTAGGGATAAAAAAACAGAGTTGGTTATGATGGTGGGCCTGCCATCCTGCAATATAGGCCATCTGATTTATATCTGACGGATATGAAGGAAACTATGGCAATTCACCCGCACTCCTCTCCACATTTGCAGATAAGGCCTTCCCTCGTTCGTCCTTTTCTCCCACAAGACCTTGATGTTCCGTGCAACGCATGGGCATCTTGCCAGTAAGAGTAGAAATTATACATATAACACTTATCGAATCTTGAAACCAACAACATTCCTCCCTTATCTCATCAAAACCGCCAAAGGAATATATTTTGAGTGAAACATAACATATTTTTAGTGATATGAGCAACGGCACTGCCACCTACTCGGAGTCCGAGTCCACGTCCTTGACTTCGTCCTCGTCCCTCTTCTCTTCCTCTTCGCCAACGCTTCTTTGCTTGACCCGGACACTAGGCTCTGCTTCTTCATCCAACCCTTGTAGATATTTAAACAAAGGTAGGCATCCATTGCTGCGTACAGGATGTGATCTTCATCTAATGTCTTCGACTCCCATGAATGATGAAACTCGTGGTGAGGTTTCTTCAGTTCAGCGTACGAAGGATCAATCATGGTTGCTGCCAGGGTCAGCATTGAAGGCTGAGAGGAGGACCCTAGGCTTGCCTTCTGGAGATCGAAGGGCTGGCCTACAACAAGGCCTATCCAACCCAGGACATCCCTATCGTTCCTAAAGTCTACTGTAACGAATTTCACTCTTCCGTCCTTGAGGAAGTTCTTAAAATCCTGGCACTCAACATCGGCATGGCATATGTGGTAGACCAAGCACACGTTATGTACACAAACCTGGATCACGTCAGGCTTCTTCTTCTCCGCCTCCTTTAGAATCTTCTCTCTTTGCAGGACTGTGGTGTACTCAACATCTATCCCAGCGACCAACTCATCCGTTGAACTGTCGAACATGCGTAGGAAGCGAGCAAGGCATGCTTTCACCATCGTGGATCCACGTGTGTAGATGACGATGAACTCATCGCCGGTGATGGCTCTAACCTAGTACTCAGCGGCGACCATGGAGATTTGGGAGGCCATGGATTTTGGAGGAGGGTTAGGAGAAGTTGAACTGGTGTAATGTGAAAGGACGGGACGACTGGGAGAGAACTGTTGTAAGGTATTGTACTAGTAGAATACGGGGATGAGTAGGGCGTGCGAACGGCGTGGGGTTGCTGTCTTGCCCGGTGGATAAATGGCTGCAAGCCCCCAAAGAGTTCTCAAGAACTATGCAGGACCCACTAGATGTCATGTCTACTAGACCCATATCGTAGGCCTGACGGTATAGCTTATGCATGTTCGCACGCCATGCCGGTGCGTGGGTAACTTCACTGAATTCCGTCAACCATCGCGCCTCCCATGACCTTCGCCTCCCTCGCGCGGTTGCGCCCTTTGAGACTTCGATCGGCTATAAATGAGCAATTTTTTTGCCTACTCCGCATGCATGATACTCCCTCTGGTCCTTTTTCCTTCCGTCAACTGTTTGCAAAGTGTTTGACCAAATTTATACTAAAAATATCAATATGTACAATACTGATTATAATGAGCATAAGAAATACATTTTATAATGAGTATAAAAATATTGATTTGACATTTTGAATGTTGATACATTTTTCTATAAGTTTGGTCAAAGTAGAGGTACATTGACTTTAGACAAAACTTAAATGCACAATGCAGACTACTAGTTCCTCCGTCCTGGTGCATGCCATGTCCTATCTTGTCATCACAACAAGAGCTATTAGAGTACTACTACCTCCCTTCTAGTTTAAAGGGCTCAATTTGAAAAATTCACCTACTCTTAGCAAGATAGAGGCAGTGGAATAGTTTTTGTAGTTTGCAAAAGTACTCAACTAATGTTGTCGTTCTTCACAAAAAAATGTGTTTACCAATCATGCATGAACACTAGTTACTCTAACCCCCCTCTCTTCTTTAATTCTTTGCCACATCAGCATGTTTGCTATTCCTGTGTGCATGATACCAGCTAAGATACTGCCATTATGGCCAGCCTTAATCATCGCATGCAATAATTTAGTGCACCTTGAAATATGAACATGTGTGGGGCGTGTATGTTTTTAATGACTTGAGACTATACCTAGCCTGGCATGCAAGATGAGACTTATTATGCACTGTTCCCCATACCTGTAGGAAGCCTGTTCGTCTCCAAATCTTTTCCTCTCCATGTGTGGAAACAATATTCCTGTTAGACTCTCCTTCTCCCTCCAGCGGTCCCACCACTCCACCCCGTGTGGAAAAAATCTGCATGCATGACTCTCCTCCCCCCGCGCTCGTCCAATCTGTTGTGACCAGCAACATTTCCACCCATTCCCTCCCCCGTAATTTACTCCAACAAATATGCCTACATACTACCTCCTTTCCGGTTTATAGGGCTGAATTCAAAAATCTCACCAACCAAGCTAGATGATGAGTGGTGGAATAATTTTCATGGTTTGTAAAAGCACTCAATTAATTCACTCGTTTTTCTCAAAGAATTGTGTTTACCAATGCATTAATTGCAATGCATGCATGCATGAAGTTCATGCATTGGTCAAGTTTCTCATAATCCTTGCATGCAATGAATTAATGCACCTTGAAATTTGAGCATGTGATGGGAGTAGCTGTTACGTTAATCATGCAACATATCTTCCGGGATGCTGCTTCAGTTACTTAACTACAAGTGCATTGGGTCACTAACATATGGGCCCAACAGGGGTCTTGCCCACATGTCAGTGACGCAAATGGACCTGCAGTTAAGTCAGCGCAGGTTAGCCCATATCTTATGTAGGTGTGCCATTCCTCGCTATAAATACCGTGCCTCCCATGGCATTCGGAAGAACGCTCACGTTCATCGCTATCTCCTCCCCCTCCCTCTCACGTCGACCACCATGGCATCGCCCCTCCCAAGCCCTAGGCGCCCCTCGCTGCACCGCCTGGACGGTCAAGCATCGCCATTACGTTCCTCTCTGCCACTAGTCAAGGAGGACGTGTCGGCATTCCACTCCTCGCTGCGACACGTCAAGGTGGACGCGTTGGCGTTCCCAATCTCGCTAGCACGCGCGTCGGTGTTCGCGTCGGCTCCCCGCTACGAGGAGAACGCCGCGCCGCCCGCCGAGCCCCCCAGCCTTGAGGAGGTTTGGAAAGAAATGGATGTCGCCACGTGGGAGGCTTTGCCGCCGGCAGAGAAATCCAAAATAGAGGCGGAGAACAAGGCCGAGGAAGAGAAGCACGCCGCGGGGCAAGCTGCCTGGCAGGTCTATGTCGCGTCCGCGAGAGTTAGGCAATTGTCTCTTTGGCAGAAGGCTCGTGCAAGGGCCGTGAGGGTGGCGGAGGATGCCCGTGCCAAAGCCCTGAGTGCAGTCGGGCCCAAGCGCCTCATCTACGCTTGGCGGTACGAACGGGTGCACGCTTCCATTGAGGAGGAGTACCCTGTTGGCGCCGGATCACCACACCGGTGAGATCGCGCTCGCCCGCCAGCAAGCCGCCAATCAGCACCTCGCGAGTTGCGAGGCTGAGGAAGAGGCGTTGTGTCTGCGCGCTCGGAAACGGCCACGCACCAGGGCACTCGTGGCACGCCGCAAGCGCTCCTGCGAGCATCGTGGCTTTTAGTAGGAGTATAATTTAGTTTCGTAAGGTGATCTCATTAGTTTTGGGACACAAATTATAAATTCCGAACGTTCAGGAATTATTGGCGTCCTTAATTAAGTATGCAAGAGGGAAAGTTTGGAAACCTTGTGTATCCATACGTATTTTGTAAGTAGGGTGCATATAGCACAAACTTTACTATATACTATTGCACTACATGTCTCTCTCTATATATGCTTGCAGACTGTGCTACTCCCTCCGTCCAGGTGAATAATTCATCTTTGGTGTCCACCGTGACCAAGAAGGAGGGAAGACTTTATACACCTAAACGGAGGGAGCACTACTATTACTTATGTACCTGCAAATGCACGTTTTAACATTACGATGCGGTTTTTGTAAAAGTAGAAAAACAACACTAGTCAAACTTGTGAAACGATTCAATGCAAAAATGCTCGTTTGATTGTTTACCTTTAGCTTCCTTCTCTATGGTTATTTCTCTGTCATACTTTGTATGGAGTATCTCACTGGTCGGAAAGGCATGCAAATTGCCAAACCGCAAAAGAAACGGGCATATGGTTCACTCCAATGAACTATTTGCGATGAGGCGGAACAAAAGAAACGGGCAGCCTAATGAAGGCGTGTGCAATATAGAGCATACGGTTCACTCGGATGAAGAGTTTGTGATTAGGCAACACAAAAGAAATGGGCAGCCATATGAAGGTGTGTGCGATATACAACATACGGTTCACTCGGATGAACTGTTTGTGCTTAGGCAAGACAAAAGAAATGGTCAGCCAGATCAAGGTGTGTGTGATTGAGGGCATACGCTTCAGAAGGATTAATTACTTGCGATTAGGCAACAGAACAGAAACGGGTAATCCAGATCAAAGTGTCTGCGATTGATGGCATACACTTTACATGGATGAACCGTTTGCGATTAGCCACAACAAACTGAAATAGTTAGATAGATCAACGTGTGTGCGGTAGACAGGCACACCCATTATAATTAAAAGAAGCGTGCACGATGGTAATAACGAGCACGCACAGTTGTTGGAACAAGACGTGTGCTGACATTGCCTATTGCGGTGCACCCTATGGTGCAAACGCCACGTACGAGGCCGAGAAGGTGTACGTGCCCACGTTACGCCTTCCGGGAATAGTGCCACCCTTATAACCCTCAGTAAATTTTGAGCATGCGTCCCGTCACATTCCAAATTGCAAACCTATTCACACCGATCAAAACCTAAACAGATTCCCACTTAGGAGTGTATTACTACTCGGTTATAAATACTACTACTCCAAGATGACTGCACATTCCTCCTCAACTCCGCATCCACAAAAAGTCAAAAAAAAACAAGTCATTCATCATCGTTCCCTTGCGTCCGCCATGGCCAACGTGAGTTCTGGGTCGAGAGGTTGCCACCAGGGAGAGGCGAGCCTGCAAGCGGAATCACGAGACATGTCCCGCCTCGCCGCGAAAGCAGCCAACATGTCCCGTCGCACGGCCGTAGTAGCAGAGAGCTCCCGTCGCAGCGCCGAAGCAGCACAGAGGACCCGCCACGCCGTCGATGCAGCAGACTGGTACGGTCGCGCCGCGGAAGTAGAAGAGATGTCCTGCCGCACCGCGAATGCAGCAAAGATGTCCTCCCGCATCGCGACGACTTGGGAAAATGTCTCGCAGGCAGGCGACGACTCTTACACGCGCATGCGTGCCCTCATCCTTAGGCAGATAGATCAGATCTCCAGGTGGGCGAGGTTGTAGGATGACCTGCAAGCCTCGTTTGAACAGTCTACCGACGTCATCCGGCAACTAAATGAGAGCAATGCGAAGCTCCAGGACAAGCGCGACCTGCTGAGGGCAAAGATGATCGGAAGTGCGGAGCAGCAGGAGCAGACCACTGCCTTGTTGAAGAGGACCGGCGTCATCATCGAGAAACTTATGAACGAGAATGCCATGATGCACATCGAGCGCAGAAGGCTGGTGGAGGAATCCGTGGATGCTCCCAACCAGCATCTTGAGGACAAGAAAGAGCTCGTCATCACCCTCCGCGGAGACTAGTTCCCACGGCTTGCAGCAACGCATCAAGAAAGTAGAGATCAGTGAGCCAGATCATTGTCTTCCTTCTTCTTTTGCCCTTGTGTATATCGAGTGTTGCCGCATGTGGCTTTTTTTAATCATGTTTATAAACATGTAAGACAATTATTATCCAATGTCATCGTCCTTATATTCATCATGCTTACTATAAGTCGCAGTCGATGCTATATAGGTCCGTCGGATCTTACATCCAGACCCGTGCAAAACTTTCTTTTCAGATTTTCATTTTTCTCTCTTAAATCTCAGTCCAGTGAGACATATAGCTTTGCCATAGAACAGGTGCTCGAGCGCCATTAATGGAGACGTTGGGAGGGAGGTGCGCGGCGGGTAGCGGTCAAAGGGCTCTCCTCCTGTTTAGCACGCGCAGGGGTCTAATCGCACGCCTCCCATACTCCAATACCTACCCCGCATGGCACCTCCTAGCCAATAAAAAAACGTGGCCGCACGTAATTGGTAAGTCGAACGCCCACGGTTTCAATTATACTTGTGTTTCCCATTTGTAATGTGACAGCACTTGTTCCAAAATGACTTTGTTGAATGTTAATGTGTGCACCTTTGCAAATCGGACAGAAAAATTACCACAACATGTTGGTGCCATGTCATGAGACCATGCCAAGGTTCATGATTTTTAGGCGTGTTTTGGAATTACAGGAATTAAAAAACCAAGTTCCTAAATCTTTTTGGCCGAGCCACGACGCCCAGATGTTTGAATTTCACTCCCATCTCTTGAATGGGACCTAGAAATTCACCCAAGGACACACATGTGGTTTTTCAAACAACTTTGGTGCACTGGATCATGTGCTTGTAGTTCAAATTTGAATTCTGCACATTAAATGCCCAGAAACTCAATTAATGTATAAAAAAGGCCAAACGAACCCGAAATAATTCCAAAATTTAGCACAATACTACTATTTGGACTAATCTAGCTGTGTAAAAAATTTAAGGCGGGAGAAGGCAGTGTACGTATGTCGTTTCGCACATGGAGGTGACACGTTCCCTCTTGGAACCACGAGCCTTCTTGAGGGAATCTCCGGTTTGCAAGAAGCTTACACCAAAGCTTGTCCCAATTCGGCCAAAAAAATTACCACACCATGTTGGTGCCATGTCATGACACCATGCCAAGTTTCATTATTTTCAGGCGTGTTTTGGAATTAGAGGAATTAAAAAACCAAGTTTCTCAATCTTTCCGGCCGAGCCACGATGCCCAGATGTTTGAATTTCACTCCAATCTCTTCCATGGGACCTAGAAATACACCCAAGGACACATATGTGATTTTTCAAACAACTTTGGTGCACTGTAGCCTGTGCTTGTAGTTCAAATTTGAATTATGCACATTAAATGCCCAAAAACTCAATTGATGTATAAAAAAGGCGAAACCAACCCGGAATAATTCCAAAATTTAGCATGATACTTCTATTTGGTCTAATCTGGCTATGTAAAAAAATTAAGGTGGGAGAAGGCAATGTACATATGTCGTTTCGCACACGGAGGTGACACGTTCCCTCTCGGAAACACGAGCCTTCTTTGGGGAAGCTCCGATTTGCAAAAAGCTTACACCAAAGCTTGTCCCAATTCGGCCAAAAAATTACCGCAACATGTTGGTGCCATGTCATGAGACCATGCCAAGTTTCATGATTTTCAGGCGTGTTTTGGAATTACAGGAATTAAAAAACCAAGTTTCTCAATCTTTCCGGGTGAGCCACGACACCCATATGTTTGAATTTCACTCCCATCTCTTGCATGGGACCTAGAAATTCACCCAAGGACACACATGTGATTTTTCAAACAAATTTGGTGCACAGGAGCACGTGCTTGTAGTTAAAATTTGAATTATACACATTAAATGCACAGAAACTCAATTAATGTATAAAAAGGCCAAACGAACATGGAATAATTCCAAAATTTAGCACGATACTTCTATTTGGTCTAATCTGCATGTGTAAAAAAATTAAGGCGGGAGAAGGCAGTGTACGTATGTCGTTTCGCACACAGAGGTGACACGTTCCCTGTTGGAACCAAGAGCCTTCTTGCGGGGAGATCAGGTTTGCAATAAGCCTATACCAAAGCTTTTCCCAATTCGGCCAAAGAAATTACGGCAGCATGTTGGCGCCATGTCATGAAACCATGCAAAGTTTCACGATTTTCAGGCGTTTTTTGGATCTACAGGAATTAAAAACAAAAGTTTCTCAATCTTTCCGGCCGAGCCACGATGCCCAAATGTTTGAATTTCACTCCCACCTCTTGCATGGGACCAAGAAATTCACCCAAGGACACACATGTGATTTTTCAAACAACTTTGGTGCACTGGAGCATATGCTTGTAGTTCAAATTTGAATTATGCACATTAAATGCCCAGAAACTCAATTAATGTATAAAAAAGGCCAAACAAACATGGAATAATTGCAAAATTTAGCACGATACTTCTATTTGGTCTAATCTGCCAGTGTACATGTCAGAACCCCGATCCTAAGTCACACCGATATAGCATGTAACACATCATATCACTTTGCGGCCTCATGCATGGTATTCCCACGGGTGCCACCTTACCTGGACTGGGACCGTTTGTGCCTTTTGGCTCACATATGTGATAGTGTCGCTAGTATCCATATGACAGAGAACCCGGGCCGACATGACTAGTCATGAATCCGAAGTGGCACTAACTTACAGGGACATGCATACATGACTCAGCAATGAATGTGTCGGTCATCAACGTATGAACCCAAGTCGTAGCAAGCTACAAGGACTTAAAGGAACAACGCGTGACATTTCGTCGAAGGGACAGACACAGGAACGAAGAAGGACACATGCCGGCCAGCCAAAGTGTTCCAGAGCAGTAGCAAGCTACCATGGCTCAGTGGAAGCACTAGGAGACATTTCCCGGTAAGAGAGGCTACCAAGGATAAACAACTAGGTTGTTGGATCCCACACATACCAAGCATTTAAATAATATACACATAATATGCTCGATATGTGCAAAGACAACATGGCATCACAACAAAACTCTACGACTCAAAGCATTTATTCATTAGGCTCCGAGGAGCCAGATATTACAAACATGGGTCTGATGACCCAACACTCAAGTCATACAAGCAATACGCACATGTGGAAGCTTAACTTGTTTGAGTACAGACAACTACAAATGAAAAAGGCTGAGAAGCCTGACTATCTACAAGACCCTGCCGAGGGCACAAGATCGTAGCTGAGGTAACAAGCCAAACGTCAAAGTCCACACGGAACTACCAGTGAGACTGAAGTCTCTCTACAAAACATAGATTAAGCAAACGTGAGTACAAATGTACCCAGCAAAACTTACATCAGAACTAGCTACATATGCATTAGTATCAACAAAGGGGTGGTGGAGTTTAACTGCAGCAAGCCAGCTTTGACTCGGTGGCTATCCTAAACTACAACTGCGAGTTACTCTTTTGGGGTGGCGCACACGAGTCCACATGTTCACCAATCAATACACCACTACGGATCTGCTCCCGTCTCCCTACGAGAACGCCAACCATAGCACTCACACTTATCTTGCGCATTTTAAAGTATCCACTTTCACTTGTCTATGAACTGTATAGGCAACCCAGAGGTCCTTTACCACAGACGCGACTATTTGAATAGATCATGTTAACCCTGCAGGGGTGTTATCGGTGTCACAACCGGCGGATCTCGGGTAGGGGGTCCTGAACTGTGCGTCTAGGCCGGATGGTAACAGGAGACAGGGGACACTTTGTTTTACCCAGGTTCGGGCCCTCTCGATGGAGGGAAGACCCTACTCCTGCTTGATTAATATTGATGATATGGGTAGTACAAGAGTAGATTTACCACGAGATCAAGGAGGCTAAACCCTAGAAGCTAGCCTATGGTATGATTGTTGTGTATGGAGTTGATTCTATCGACTAGCCTGGCCTCGGTTTATATAATGCACCAGAGGCCTGGGATAACAAGAGTCCTAGCCGAATACGCCGGTGGGGTGGAGTCCTTGTCTTGATCGCCAAGTCTTGTGGAATCTTCCTTGTATGCGGCAGCCGTCCGAACTGGCCCATGAGTATACGGCCACGGGGGTCCTCGGCCCAATCTAATAGATCGGGAGACGACGTGGTGAGTACCCCCTAGTCCAGGACAACGTCAGTAGCCCCCTGAACCGGTCTTCAAGTTAGGGACGCTCCTCGATTCTTCCAAACTATTCTTCATCTTCGGTTGCCGGTCTTGAAAACTGGTTCAACAAATCTTCTTTATCTTCGATCTTGAGGATCGCCGGAATGCATTCGATGAGTTTACATGTCGAGTATCCGAGGAGCCCCTTTAAGTTTCCGGCCTTTATCAATGCCTTGTTTATTTTTATGCCACACCTCGGGTTTGAAGTTGTTCCCGGGAGGCAGGGTCCTCTTCCGTCCGAGCTCCAACGCCGGACTGCATTCGAGGTATCTTTTGCAGCCGAGCACCAACTCTGGACCGCTTCCCATCTCTAGCACCGGAATGTATCCGAGCTCCAACGCCGGACTGTATATCCGAGCTCTTACACCGAAATATGTCCGAGCTCCAACGCTGGACTGTGTCCAGGCTCCAACGCCGGACTATATCCGAGGTGTCATATCACCTTGGTTCAAAAAAGTTGAAGGAGTTTAGCCAAGCTTAATGCCGGAAATGCCCTCTATGGAGCCAGCCACTAGCTCCCGAGCTTTATGCCGGACTGCTTCCGAGGTGGTGCACCACCCCGACTATGGGCCGATTTTTTGTCAATATTTTTTATTGGTGCAATTTATTCTCTGCCGAGATATATAGCCAGTAGCCCTCAAGGTGTGTATCGGTCTAAAACCCGAGATGCACATGAAGGATGACATAAGACCGCTGATCCCAGTAGCCGCTGAGACTCATTTTGATTTGTAAAATCGGCCTGAGGATCAGGTCCTAGCTCGGCAGAATACTTCGGGACACAAAAGCGGCGTGCTCAGTCCTCAAGAATCAGGTTGGGTGCGGCTGACCAACCTGAGGATCAAAATCTCCTCGGAAACTATATTGCACATAAAATTTTCTGCATTGGACAAGCAATGCAGTAGCCCCCGAGACACTGGTCGGGAGGCAACACCAGATCAGGGGATCGATGTGCCCCTTTAATATTTGTAAATAATAAGCCCGAAGCCCAGTAGCCCCCGAGCCTTAATGCAGGCACGGGTGGCCGAATTAAGGATCAATATCCATAGTAAAATCACAAATTATGTGTAACGACTCTATGTATCCAAGTACTTTACGTCATTAATGCTCGTATCCGCATTGTACAAAACTTTGTTGACGGACCATCGGCTTCCACCTCCTTGGCCAGTAGCCGAGGAGTGTTTGTCCTACTTTATAAAGCCTTTATGAGGGCAAAGATTTACGACAAACAAGGCAATCTGGCCACACGGTTTTATAAACAAAGGTACGCAGAGAGATATGTTATATTACTGTTTAACAGAAGAAATGTATTCCAAAGAAAATAGTCCCGCTATCGGTTCCTTTCTTTGGGTTGTCATGCTAAGCATGATCATGAAACCTCAGCTCGAATGTAAGAGCAAAATATCGAGGATTTAGTTTGGGAGGCCAGTTAATAGCCCCCGATAGTGTTCGGCGACAGTCGAGGTCAAGCCGTAAACACTTCGGCCAATGTTATGAATGGCCCATCATAGTCATCGGATCGCTGACCAGTTTACGCTTATTGTGACAGTCAGTTTTCGGCTTTCTCCACTAAGGTGCTTAACCATGTGAGCTGGAAGCACAATCGCAGTGGTTCTCCCTTTGCTCGCCTAGCCGAACAAAACAGAACGTAGGAAGCAAGTGTAGGAGCCGGGCAACCCAACTATTAACCGAAGACACAATTCGAAACCGATGCATATATAGCAATATCTGAGAATGCTTTTGCCGAATCTCTAAAGGTGTCCGGCGTTGCACTGCGAGACTAATGCTGGAAAAGCACAAATAGTTTAAAAGTGCCAAAAAGCTTGGAAAACCAAGAAACGTCAGTAAAAACATGACGTCCGAACAATATCAAGTGTTCGGTGCCAATCCAAAAGTTGGTCTTAGTAAAAAGAAGTGCTTCTGTCGTGCTTTAACATGATACATCCTATCTCAAGACTTCGAGCGGGTCAGCCTACGGCTTCAACCTCCTATCCGGAGGGCGGAGTACTTCTCATCAGGCCAGTTTAGCAAACTAAACTCTAGCGGCTTTGAGAGAGAAATTAGGCTCCCCGGCTAGTGACCGCACACTCGTGTCGAAAAAAGGAGTGATAAATAATAATAATAAAACTTTCCAATGACTAAGAAGAAGAACACTTATTATAAAACGGCTCATATAAATTTTAAGAGCCCCCAAGTGACTTGGGTAGAAGAATGATTGCATGTACCGAAGTACTTATATCATATCTATGTTCAACCGAACTTTAAACGCGTCTTAACCGACCGTCAGCTTCTCCCTCTTCGGTCAAGGACCAAAAATTGTTATGCACTCCATCGGTCGAGAATATTGACGGTGTTTCCAATAACCAGGCAATCAGGCCATAAGGCTGTAACAGACAAAGCACGCTCAGGGAACTTATGCTATATTACCATGAAGTGTAAGAAGCATCTTCGAAGAAAATAGTACCCCCACCGATACCTTTCTTCGGTGCTCATTGTTATTATGAGACTTGTGCAATAGATTTTTTGTACTCATGAGTTCTGTTGTGTGCCGATCATCATTGAATAACTATAAGAACGCTAGTTTTCGGCTTCACCCAGTCTGAGGTCCGGCTCGGGTGACCCGATCGTGACAATCGCAGAGGTGCTCCCTTTACTCCCTAGCCGAACAATCGGGAACGTAAAGGTAAACACAGGAGCGAGGCAACCCAACTTGCAAATCGCTTAAGTCAATATGGTGCATATTGTGGCATAATACACGAACAAGGAACGAAGTCGTACAAGTATAATCGTATGCAAGAGGAAAAGCTTCATAAATGAAGCCCCCAAGTGAATTGGGTCCTTGAATTTGTGTGTCACAAACAAAGTTTGGACAAGGAAATTTTTTACAAGCAACTTTTTTCCAAAAAGGTATAATGCTTGGCCGAACCGAACACAAGTTAAAAATTTAAAACTTGGAGCATGAAGGCAACTTAGCTGGTTAATGTGTTCGGTATTGACGACGCGGTCCGAGCTTGATGCGGGACAAGGTTCCGTCCCCGAAGCCGGTCCCGAGGTGGCGGCGCGGAGAGCTCAACACGCCGAAGTGGTGACATAGCACGGTCAATGCAGACCGGCAGAGTGACGCCGAAGTCCCCGGATCATTTTCCTGTGCACAAAAAATAGTGCGAACCGGAGATAGTAGTAATAATAATAAAAATCATTGCATAATCAATAATTTATGCAAAGTGAGTAATAAAAGAAATATGGCCTGGCGCCGAAGTCAATGTCGATGCAGGGCGTCGGCGTGATGCAGTAAGGGCATGGCAAAGACTGAATTCACAGGTCGGTCCGAGTTCCGGATGCGATTCGCCGGACTATGTATGGAGACTGACCGGACCACCATGCGACCGTCGTTAATGCGGCCACCATTTGATAGACCTGTGTACATATGATGGACAAACCAGAGTAATAATTCCTTGGGAAAAATTGAACCCAAACAAGCAAAAAATACTAGGATTAATAGCACCTGGTTTATTTGTTGTAGCAATTCAAAGGAAGAAGATTCCCACAATTGGGACTTGCTCCGCACACCCATTGCCTGTTGGGCGATAAAACGACGGCATGGCAATGCTGGTAAAGGTTGACTCGTCGAGGCAAAGCACTCGGCCCAGATAACGTGACGGAGCTGGTCGGCTAGTGACGCCGAAGTGTCCGGAGTAGGTTGATGAAGAGATGGCAAAGCCCCCGGTCCCGCCGAGATGTCGAAGTAGGTCGGCGTGATGGACACCAGCTTGAAGAAGCAATAGTGCGACCCTGTCGATGCAGGTCGTGACGTGGTCGATGCCGGCTTGATGAAGCGACCGTGCGGCGATGCCGGTATGCCCACTCCGTGTAATCCGTGGGGCAGCGATATTGATCATGATTTATCCTTCGTGATGCCGGACTATTGTTCGGCTTGCCGAGATGATGATCCGAAGAAATTGAGCTCGGCTAAAGTGACGACGTGTCTAGCGCAGGTCGGCAGCCGTGGAGTAATATTGCCAGACTGGTTTGACACCAGCATGATGTTGAAGATCATGTTCAAAAGATCTGAAAGTTAGTGGGGTGTGTTCGGGAACAAAGCACAATACCCCATACAAAACGTCCTTCAAAAGGGATGTCTGAAATCCTGTTCATAAAAAAGATGAACTCGGGTCGGATTCGTTTTCGCGCAGAAAACAGATCCGAAAAATGATGCACTAATCGGAAGGTTCCCGGAGTTTGGACGGTCGGATCGAGCCGAAATTTTGAGAGGTGGTAGATATAGGAATTCCGCAGCCGATCAACGGTTGGATCTTCCAAAGGACGTCCGAACTAGAAGCTGGACACCACGCCCTAAACTCATCTAAATTCCCGTCCAGATTTGACAGGGCTCCGATATATCATGGATTGCCAGAGATTCCTCCATCGGAACTCGACGAAATTTTCCAGGGTTGTTGTAGACTTAATTCTGCACAATTCCACCAAAGCGATCGTCAAAGAGATACTCGAGGAGGTGGTGGCAGCAGATACGAGTTCGCTGTCCAGAAAAACAGCACAGTCGCTTGAGGGCAATGTTGACGTTGAGCCCCCGAGCTCCATGGATGATTCCTCCGTGATCTTGATAGAGATCAGAGTTGATGTTTGATGAAGGCCCTAGTCCGAACATGGTGATCTGAACACGGGGTGCAATTCTTGGTCGAACCAAGGTGACCAGTCGAACTGGTGACAAAGACGTCGAAGTCGCAGTTGATCTGCAGGCGAGCCATCGATCCTTTTGTCGATCACACAGCGGAACTCTCAATGAAAGCACCAATGTCGGTGTCAAAACCGGCGGATCTCGGGTAGGGGGTCCCGAACTGTGCGTCTAGGCCAGATGGTAACAGGAGACAGGGGACACTTTGTTTTACCCAGGTTCGGGCCCTCTCGATGGAGGGAATACCCTACTCCTGCTTGATTAATATTGATGATATGGGTAGTACAAGAGTAGATCTACCGCGAGATCAAGGAGGCTAAACCCTAGAAGCTAGCCTATGGTATGATTGTTGTGTATGGAGTTGATTCTATCGACTAGCCTGGCCTCAGTTTATATAATGCACTAGAGGCCTAGGATAACAAGAGTCCTAGCCGAATACGCCGGTGGGGTGGAGTCCTTGTCTTGATCGCCAAGTCTTGTGGAATCTTCCTTGTATGCGGCATCCGTCCGAACTGGCCCATGAGTATACGGCCACGGGGGTCCTCGGCCCAATCTAATAGATCGGGAGATGACGTGGTGAGTACCCCCTAGTCCAGGACACCGTCAGTAGCCCTCTCCACTTACCGCCATGTACACGTCATGTATCTCGGCAACCTTCACAGAAGCCTGCCGAGGGTGTCGGCCATGACCTGACTAACCACACAAGTCCCTAGTCCAGGTTTATCGCCTATTCAGCTTCCATCCGTAGGGAGTCCGGTCGAGGTTTCCACACACGCCCCTGACGATGTGTGCAGGGTTCCCGTGGCACCAAACAGGCATCCCGGTACACCGTGCCACGTGCCTACCGCATAATAGCCCACCCCTCGGGTCAGCACTGCGCACGGCCCACAGCATACTACAAACACTAGAAACTACTTGCAACTCCTGGACAGAGGACACGGGCGGTCCATAAGTCGAGAGGGTCCATTGGTTTCGGGCCTAATGCGTGGTAGTAGCCGTTTGATACGTCTCCGTCGTATCTACTTTTCCAAACACTTTTGCCCTTGTTTTGGACTCTAACTTGCATGATTTGAATGGAACTAACCCGGACTGATGCTGTTTTCAGCAGAATTGCCATGGTGTTATTTTTGTGGAGAAATAAAAGTTTTTGGAAAGACCTGAAAATCAACGGAGATTATTTTTGGAATATATAAAAAATACTGGCGGAAGAATCCACGTCAGGGGGCCCACAACCTGTCCACGAGGGTGGGGCGTGCACCCTGCCTCGTGGGCCCCCTGATGCTCCACCGGCGTCAATCTTGACTCCATATATTCGTGTTCAGCGAGAAAAAAATCAGAGAGAAGGATTCATCGCGTTTTACGATACGGAGCCGCCGCCAAGCCCTAAACTCTCTCGGGAGGGCCGATCTGGAGTCCGTTCAGGGCTCTAGAGAGGGGAATCCGTCGCCATCGTCATCATAAACCTTCCTCCATCACCAATTTCATGATGCTCACCACCATGCGTGAGTAATTCCATCGCAGGCTTGCTGTTTGGTGATGGGTTGGATGAGATTTATCATGTAATCGAGTTAGTTTTGTTAGAGTTTGATCCCTAGTATCCACTATTTCTGAGATTGATGTTGCTATGACTTTGCTATGCTTAATGCTTGTCACTAGGGCCCGAGTGCCATGATTTCAGATCTGAACCTATTATGTTTTCATGAATATATGTGAATTCTTGATCCTATCTTGCAAGTCTATAGTCACCTATTATTTGTTATGATCTGTTAACCCTGAAGTGACAATAATCGGGATACTTACCGGAGATGACCGTAGTTTGAGTTCATGTATTCACTCTGTGTTAATGCTTTGGTCTGGTACTCTATCAAAAGGAGGCCTTAATATCCCTTAGTTTCCAATAGGACCCCGCTGCCACGGGATGGTAGGACAAAAGATGTCATGCAAGTTCTTTTCCATAAGCACGTATGACTATTCGGAATACATGCCTACATTACATTGATGAACTGGAGCTAGTTGTGTGTCACCCTATGTTATAACTGTTGCATGATTGATCGCATCCGACATAATTCTCCATCAACGATCCAGTGCCTACGAGCTTTTCATATATTGTTCTTCGCTTATTTACTTTTTCATTGCTACTGTTACAATCACTATAAAACCAAAGATATTAATTTTGCTACCGTTAGGACTACTATCATATTACTTTGCTACTAAGCACTTTGTTTGCAGATATTAAGTTTCCAGGTGTGGTTGAATTGACAACTCAGCTGCTAATACTTGAGAATATTCTTTGCCTCTCCTTGTGTCGAATCAATAAATTTGGGTTGAATACTCTACCCTCGAAAACTGTTGCGATCCCCTATACTTGTGGGTTATCAAGACTATTTTCTGGCGCCGTTGCCGGGGAGCATAGCTCTATTCTTTGAGTCACTTGGGATTTATATCTGCTTATCACCAGGAAGAACTTGAAAGATCAAAGAACCAATCTTTTTCCCTCAACTACGAGGGGAGGTAAGGAACTGCCATCTAGCTCTGCACTTAATTCACCTTCTGTTTTCAGTGAACTTGCGACACCTATACCTGCTATTCATTCTGATATGTCGCATGTTATTGATGATGCCACTTCTGCTATGCATGATGCTTATGATAAAACTACTTCTATGCTTCATACTACTGTGCCACTAGGTGAATTTCTTAATGAACAACTTGCTAGGGTTAGAGAGAATGAAATTATTGAAACTGATAATATTGATGAAAGTGATGATGAAGATTCTCCCCCAAGATATGAATTACCTGTTGTTCCTGAGGGTTATGTTATGGATGAAGAAACTACTAGAGACTTCTTAGCTTGCAATGATAGATCTGATCTTGAGAAATTATTAACTAAGCTTAAAGAAAAGTCTTTGAATGCTAGAATGAAATATGACCCTGCTTTTGCTACTTCACCTATCTTTATTACCGGTAAGGATTATGATTTCTCTGTCGATCCTGAGTTAATTACTTTGGTTGAATCTGATCCATTTTATGGCTATGAATCTGAAACTGTTGTGGCACATCTTACTAAATTAAATGATATAGCCACCCTATTCACTAATGATGAGAAAACTCGCTATTACTTTATCCTTAAGTTATTTTCGTTCTCATTAAAGGGTGATGCTAAAACATGGTTTAATTCTCTTGATCCCGGTTTTGTGCATAGTCCCTAGGATATTATTTATTACTTCTCTGCTAAATATTTCCCCGCTCATAAGAAACAAGATGCTTTAAGGGAAATATATAATTTTGTGCAAATTGAAGGAGAGAGTCTCCCACAAGCTTGGGGGAGGCTTCTCTGATTACTTAATGCTTTGATTGATCATCCTCGCAAGAAAAATGAAATACTTGATATCTTTTATAATGGACTAATCGATGCTTCCATAGACTACATGGATAGTTGTGTTGGTTGTGTTTTCAGGGAAAGAACTGTTGATCAAGCTGAATTGCTATTGAATAATATATTGACTAATGAAAAATAATTGGACACTTCCTGAACCAACTCCTAAGCCAACTCCAAAGAAAAGGGGTATTCTATTTCTCAGTCCTGAAGATATGCAAGAGGCAAAGAAATCCATGAAAGAAAAAGGTATTAAAGCTGAAGATGTTAAGAATTTACCACCTATTGAAGAAATACATGGTCTTGATAAATCGACACAGGTAGTAAAGGTAAATTCTCTCTATAGATTTGATGAAGGTGATATTCCTCGTTATAAGTCTGCTAGCCAATGCTTGGATGAGTTTGATAATTTTATTGTTAAATAAGAAAACTTCAATGGTTATGTTGGTAGACAATTGAAACACAATGCTGATATGCTTGAACACTTGAGTGATTATATGTCTAGAGTTAAAGGTGAACTTAAACTTATTAGTAAACATGCTTCTATGGTTACCACTCAAGTAGAACAAGTGCTTAAAGCTCACAATGATTTTCTCAATGTATTAAATAATAAGAAGAATGATAATGCTATTACAGTTATGACTAGAGGAGGTAAAATGACTCAGGAACCTTTGTATCCTGAGGGCCACCCCAAGAGAATCGAGCAAGATTCTCAGAGAGCTAACGTTGACACACCTAGTCCTTCTAAGAGGTAGAAAAAGAAAAATGATAAGACTTTGCATGCTTCTAGTTAACCTGTTGTTGACACACCTGAGAATCCCAATGATATTTCTATTTCTGATGCTGAAACACAATCTGGTAATGCACATGAACCTAGTGATAATGTTAATGATGATGTTCATGTTAATGCTCAACCTAGCAATGATAATGATGTAGAGATTGAACCTGCCGTTGATCATGATAACCCACAATCAAAGAATCAACGTTATGATAAGAGAGACTTTGTTGCTAGGAAGCATGGTAAGGAAAGAGAACCATGGGTTCGGAAACCCATGCCTTTTACTCCTAAACCATCCAAGAAAATGGACGATGAGGATTTTGAGCGCTTTGCTGAAATGGTTAGACCTATCTTTTTGCGTATGCGTTTGACTGATATGCTTAAAATGAATCCTTAAGCTAAATACATGAAGGATATTTTTACTAATAAAAGAAAGATACCTGATACGTCGCCAACGTATCTATAATTTTTGATTTCTCCATGCTATTATATTATCTATTTTGGATGTTAATGGGATTTATTTTACACTTTTGTATTATTATTGGGACTAACCTATTAATCGGAGGCCCAATCCAAATTGCTGTTGTTTGCCTATTTTAGTGTTTCGCCGAAAAGGAATATCAAACGGAGTCCAAGCGGAATGAAACCTTCGGGAGCGTTATTTTTGGAACAAACGTGATCCAGGAGACTTGGAGTGGACGTCAAGAAACAATCGAGGAGGCCACAAGGCAGGGGGGGCGTGCCCTCCACCCTCGTGGGCCCCTCGTTGCTCCACCGACCTACTTCTTCTTCCTATATATATCCATATACCCCGCAAACATCTAGGAGCACCACGAAACCCTATTTCCACCGCCGCAACCTTCTGTACCCAAGAGATCCCATCTTGGGGCATTTTCCGGAGCTCCGCCGGAGGGGGCATTGATCACGGAGGGCCTCTACATCAACTCCATGCCCTCCCCGATGATGTGTGAGTAGTTTACTTCACACCTTTGGGTCCATAGCTAGTAGATATATGGCTTCTTCTCTCTCTTTCGATCTCAATACAAAGTTCTCCTTGATTCTCTAGGAGATCTATTCGATGTAATCTTCGTTTGTGGTGTGTTTGTAGAGATCTGATGAATTGTGGGTTTATGATCTAGTTTATCTATGAACAATATTTGATTCATCTCTGAATTCTTTTATGTATGATCGGTTTATCTTTGCAAGTCTCTTCGAATTATCAGTTTCGTTTGGCCTACTAGATTGATCTTTCTTGCAAAGGGTGAAGTGCTTAGCTTTGGGTTCAATCTTGCGGTGCTCGATCCCAGTGACAGAAGGGAAACGACACGTATTGTATTGTTGCCATCGAGGATAACAAGATGGGGTTTACATCATATTGCATGAGTTTATCCCTCTACATCATGTCATCTTGCTTAAGGCATTACTCTGTTCTTAAGAACTTAATACTCTAGATGCATGCTGGATAGCGGTCGTTGTGTGGAGTAATAGTAGTAGATGCAGAATCATTTCGGTCTACTTGTCACGGACGTGATGCCTATATACATGATCATGCCTAGATATTCTCATAATTATTTGCTTTCCTATCAATTGCTCGACAGTAATTTGTTCACCCACCGTAATACTTATGCTATCTTGAGAGAAGCCACTAGCGAAACCTATGGCCCCCGGCTCTATTCTCCATCTGCAATCTTTACTTTCAATCTATATCATGAAGATACCAAAAATATTTATCTTATTATTATCATCTATATCGGATCTCACTCCTGCAAGTGGCCTTGAAGGGATTAACAACCCCTTTATCGCGTTGGTTGCGACGTTCTTATTTGTGTGTGTAGGTACGAGGTGACTCACGCGTGGTCTCCTACTGGATTGATACCTTGGTTCTTAAAAACTGAGGGAAATACTTATGCTCCTTTACTGCATCACCCTTTCCTCTTCAAGGGAAAACCAACGCAGTGCTCAAGAGGTAGCTAGAAGGATTTATGGCGCCATTGCCGGGGAGATCTACGCCAAGTCAAGACATACCAAGTACCCATCACAACTCTTATCCTTCGCATTACATTATTTGCCATTTGCCTCTCATTTTCCTCTCCCCCACTTCACCCTTGCCGTTTTATTCGCCCTCTTTTTTCATTCGCCCTTTATTTTGCTTGCTTCATCATTATGGCTAGTCCTTTATCTACTCCTTTTGTCTCCCAAGAATGAGGTCCTTAATTTTAAACAAACGGAGGGAGAAAATCTAAAAGATGCTTGGTTTAGAATTTGCAATGCACAAAATAGATCTATTAGGAAGCAATCTACTTTTGTTCTTCTTCGCAATTTTTATGTAGGCATCACTCCTTGGAATAGATATATTCTTGATACCATTACCGGAGGAAATTTCTTGGGTAGCCATACTTTTGATTCTTATAATGCTATGATAGATTTATTTGGCCCACCACCTCTCTTGGTCAATGGAACTATTTTAACATTGGAACATGTGATGCAATTGCTTGATATTATTGAAAATAAAGTTGCCACCGTAGAGTTAATTGAAAATTTGGATAGAAAGATCCATAACCAAATTACCCAATACGGATCTAAGGTATGAGTTGCTCTTAAATTTTTGAAAGAAAAGGGACCTTTGATTAATGAAAAGATAGATCGAGATTCCACTAGAAATGATAAAATTGAGGATATTATTACCAACCTAGGGTCTGCCTTTTCTTCCGTGAAAAATACTCCTCCTAATGCTAAGATTGCCAAATTAATGTATGCTCCTAAAAATAAGGGTGAAACCTCTAGTAAGGGAAGTGCGGACTTCAAATCCATAAGTGTTCACCCCAACTTTCTCACTATCCTTAAGGAACCTTTTGCTACAAATGATTTTCTTGGTTTCATGCATAGGAGTTTGATAATTAATAAAAATAAAGAAACTCCTAGGGTTATAGGTGTCTTATTGAAGAATTTCCTACCAAAGATGGCAATACCTAGATCTATCTTCGCTTTTATGCCTAGCTAGGGGCCTTAAACGATAGCGCTTGTTGGGAGGCAACCCAATTTTATTTTTATTCCTTGATTATTTTTCTCCTACTTAGTAATAAATAATTTATCTAGCCTCTGTTTTGGTTGTGTTTTTTGTGTTTAATTAGTATTTGTGCCAAGTAGAACCGTTGGGAAGACTTGGGGAAAGTCTTTTTGATCTTGCTGTAAAAAACAGAAACTTTAGCGCTCACGAGAATTGCTGCCATTTTTTACTGGAGAGTGCTATTTAGTTAATTATTCTTGAAGATGATTAATAGATAAATTCATCACGCCATAAATTTAATTTATAATTATTGGGGTTCCATAAGTATTCGAAACCTACATATTACTACAGACTCTTCTGTTTTTCACATATTCTGTTTTCCGTGTGTTGTTTGCTTATTTTGATGAATCTATGGCTAGTAAAAGAGTTTATAAACCATAGAGAAGTTGGAATACATTAGGTTTAACACCAATATAAATAAATAATGAGTTCATTACAGTGCCTTGAAGTGGTGTTTTGTTTTCTTTCGCTAACGGAGCTCACGAAGATTTTCTTTTAAGTTTTGTGTTGTGAAGTTTTCAAGTTTTGGGTAAAGATTTGATGGATTACGGAACAAGGAGTGGCAAGAGCCTAAGCTTAGGGGATGCCCATGGCACCCCAAGGTAAATCCAAGGACACCAAAAAGCCTAAGCTTGGGGATGCCCCGAAAGGCATCCCCTCTTTTGTCTTCGTTCATCGGTAACTTTTACTTGGAGCTATATTTTTATTCGCCACATGATATGTGTTTTGCTTGGAGCGTCTTGTATGATTTGAGTCTTTGCTTTTTATTTTACCACAATCATACTTTCTGTACACACATTTTGAGAGAGACACACACGAATTAGAATTTATTAGAATACTCTATGTGCTTCACTTATATCTTTTGAGCTATATAGTTTTTGCTCTAGTGCTTCACTTATATCTTTTAGAGCACGGCGATGGTTCTATTCTATAGAAATAATTGATCTCTCATGCTTCACTTATATTATTTTGAGAGTCCTTTAGAATGTCATGGCAATTTTATTTTAGGCATTATAAAAACTTTCATATAAGTGCATTGAATACTAAGAGAAGTTTGATACTTGATGATTGTTTTGAGATATGGAGATGGTGATATTAGAGTCATGCTAGTTGTGTAGTTGTGAATTTGAGAAATACTTGTGTTGAAGTTAGTGATTCCCGTAGCATGCACGTATGGTGAACCGTTATGTGATGAAGTCAGAGCATGATTTATTTATTGATTGCCTTCCTTATGAGTGGCGGTCGGGGACGAGCAATGGTCTTTTCCTACCAATCTATCCCCCTAGGAGCATGCGCGTAGTACTTTGTTTTGATAACTAATAGATTTTTGCAATAAGTATGTGAGTTCTTTATGACTAATGTTGAGTCCATGGATTATACCCACCCTCACCATTCCACCATTGCTAGCCTCTCTAGTACCATGCAACTTTCGCCGGTACCATAAACCCATCATATACCTTCCTCAAAACAGCCACCATACCTACCTATTATGGCATTTCCATAGCCATTCCGAGATATATTGCCATGCAACTTTCCACTATTCCATTGTTATGACACGCTTCATCATTGTCATATTGCTTTGCATGATCATGTAGTTGACGTCGTATTTGTGGCAAAGCCACCGTTCATAATTTTTTTCATACATGTCACTCTTGATTCATTGCATATCCTGGTACACCGCCGAAGGCATTCACATAGAGTCATATTTTGTTCTAAGTATTGAGTTGTAAGTAAAAATAAGTGTGATGATCATCATTATTAGAGCATTGTCCCAGTGAGGAAAGGATGATGGAGACTATGATTCCCCCACAAGTCGGGATGAGACTCCGGACAAAAAAAAGGAAAAAAAAGAGGCCAAAAGAAAAAAAAGAAAAAAAGAAAGAAGGCCCAAATAAAAAAATGAGAGAAAAAGAGAGAAGGGACAATGTTACTATCCTTTTTCCACACTTGTGCTTCAAAGTAGCACCATGATCTTCATGATAGAGAGTCTCCTATGTTGTCACTTTCATAAACTAGTGGGAATTTTAAATTATATAACTTGGCTTGTATATTCCAATAATGGGCTTCCTCAAATTTCCCTAGGTCTTCGTGAGCAAGCAAGTTAGATGCACACCCACTTACTTTCTTTTGTTGAGCTTTCATACACTTATAGCTCTAGTGCATCCGTTGCATGGCAATCCCTACTCACTCACATTGATATCTATTGATGGGCATCTCCATAGCCCGTTGATACGCCTAGTTGATGTGAGACTATCTTCTTCTTTTTTGTCTTTTCCACAACCACGATTCTATTCCACCATAGTGCTATATCGATGGCTCACGCTCATATATTGCGTGAAGATTGAAAAAGTTTGAGAACATCAAAAGTATGAAACAATTGCTTGGCTTTTCATCGGGGTTGTGCATGATTTAATATTTTGTGTGACGAAGACAGAGCATAGCCAGACTTTTATCTTTGGCCATGTTATTTTGAGAAGACATGATTGCTTAGTTAGTATGCTTGAAGTATTATTATTTCTATGTCAATATTAAACTTTTATCTTGAATCTTTCAGATCTGAACATTCATGCCACAATAAAGAAAAAATACATTGAGAAATATGTTCGGAAGCATTCCACATCAAAAATTTTGTTTTTATCATTACCTACTCGAGGACAAGCAGGAATTAAGCTTGGGATGCTTGATACATCTCCAACGTATCTATAATTTTTGATTGCTCCATGCTATTATATTATCTATTTCGGATGTTAATGGGATTTATTTTATGCTTTTATATTATTTTTGGGACTAACCTATTAACCGAAGGCCCAGCCCAAATTGCTGTTTTTTGCCTATATTAGTGTTTCGCCCAAAAGGAATATCAAACGGAGTCCAAACGGAATGAAACCTTCGGGAGCGTTATTTTCGGAACAAACGTGGTCCAGGAGACTTGGAGTGAACGTCAATAAACAATCGAGGAGGCCACGAGGCAGGGGGCGTGCCCTCCACCCCCGTGGGCCCCTCGTTTCTCCACCGACCTACTTCTTCTTATATATATCCATATACCCCGCAAACATCGAGGAGCACCACGAAACCCTATTTCCACCGCCGCAACCTTCTATACCCAAGAGATCCCATCTTGGGACCATTTCCGGAGCTCCACCGGAGGGGGCATTGATCACGGAGGGCCTCTACATCAACTCCATGGCCCCTCCGATGATGTGTGAGTAGTTTACTTCAGACTTTCGGGTCCATAGCTACTAGCTAGATGTATTCTTCTCTCTCTTTGGATGTCAATACAAAGTTCTCCTCGATTCTCTTCGAGATCTATTCGATGTAATCTTAGTTTGCGGTGTGTTTGTCGAGATCCGATTAATTGTGGGTTTATGATCAAGCTTATCTATGAACAATATTTGAATCTTCTCTGAATTCTTTTATGTATGGTTGGTTTATCTTTGCAAGTCTCTTCGAATTATCAGTTTGGTTTGCCCTACTAGATTGATCTTTCTTGCAATGGGAGAAGTTCTTAGCTTTGGGTTCAATCTTGCGGTGCTCGATGCCAGTGACAGGAAGGGAAATGACACGTATTGTATTGTTTCCATCGAGGATAACAAGATGGGGTTTACATCATATTGCATGAGTTTATCCCTCTACATCATGTCATCTTGCTTAAGGCGTTACTCTGTTCTTATGAACTTAATACTCTAGATGCATGCTGGATAGCGGTCGATGTGTGGAGTAATAGTAGTAGATGCAGAATTGTTTCGGTCTACTTTTCACGGACGTGATGCCTATATACATGATCATGCCTAGATATTCTCATAATTATTCGCTTTTCTATCAATTGCTCGATAGTAATTTGTTCACCTACCGTAATACTTATGCTATCTTTAGAGAAGCCACTAGTGAAACCTATGGCCCCGGGTCTATTCTCCATCATACAAGTTTCCCATCTACTTTATTTTGCAATCTTTACTTTCAATCTATATCATAAAAATATCAAAAATATTTATCTTATTATTATCATCTCTATCAGATCTCACTCTTGCAAGTGGCCGTGAAGGGATTAACAACCCCTTTATCGCGTTGGTTGCGAGGTTCTTATTTGTGTGTGTAGGTACGAGGTGACTCGCGCGTGGTCTCCTACTGGATTGATACCTTGGTTCTCAAAAACTAAGGGAAATACTTACGCTACTTTACTGCATCACCCTTTCCTCTTCAAGGGAAAACCAATGCAGTGCTCAAGAGGTAGCAATGCCGGAAGCTGAAATTTCCACCATGCTTGCTAATTACACTTTTAAAGGTGGAATACCTAAGAAACTAGGAGATCCAGGAGTACCAACTATACCATGCTCCATTAAAAGAAACTATGGTAAAACTGTTTTATGTGATCATGGAGCTGGTGTTGGTGTTATGCCTCTCTCTTTATATCATAGACTTGATTTGAATAATTTGACACCTACTGAAATATCTTTGCAAATGGCTGATAAATCAACTGCTATACCTGTCGGTATTTGTGAGGATGTGCCTGTTGTGGTTGCAAACATTACTATTGTAACAGACTTTGTTATTCTTGATATTCCAGAGGACGGTAGTGTCCATTATTCTTGGAAGACCCTTTTTGAATACTGCAGGGGCTGTTATTGATTGCAACAAAGACAATGTCACTTTTCATGTTAATGGTAATGAGCGTACGGTACACTTACTGAGGAAACAACCTCAAGTCCACAGTATCAATTCTATTGGAAAAATTTCAACGATTACTATTGGAGGTTTGGAATTTCCTCTTCCTACTGTCAAGAAGAAATATGATATTCTTATTGTTGGGGATGTGCATATCCCCGTTGAGGTAACCTGGTGTTATTCCAAAATTCTCTGGTTTCATGTTATTCAAAAAGAGTATGTTAACAAGACTTGATCAACCTTGTTAGTGGATTCCTTTCGATGAGCATGAGATGGATGAAGTTAGAAAGCACAACCTTCTGTACCCTCCTTTTACTTTCTGTTATTTATCTTAAATAAAGCAAAAATAGTGTTTTTCTGTCTGTTTTCTGAATTATCCTTAAAATAAAAATACCCCGAAAATAAAAGTTCTCCAAATGCCCTGAAAATGAAATATGATTTTTTTTCCAGAATATTTAAGAATTATTGGCACTGAGAACACATCAGGGGGAGCAGCCACGTGCCCACGAGGGTGGAGGGCGCACCCACTCCCCTGGGCGCGCCCCCTGCCTCATGGACGCCACATGGGTCCCCTCCACTTATCCTAGCACCCACACACTTTGTCTTCCTCCCAAAAAATCATCCACCAGCTCAAACTCGAGTTCCAGCTCATCTTGCTGCCATTTTCGATCTCCTTGCTCAAAGCTCCAATCACAAAACAGCTTTGGGGGATTGTTCTTTGGTATGTGACTCCTCCAATGGTCCAATTAGTTTTTGTTCTAGTTCTTTATTTATTGCAAAATTTTGCTACTTAGGTGATCCTGTTCTTGTGCTTGCATGTCAAATTTATGTGGTCAGAAGTAGCTCTAATGCATGATATAGCCTCTAGGCACTTGTGGGAGTAGTTGCTATCAATCTTGTTGAGTTTGGTTCACTTTTATTTTAAGTTACTAAAAATTTCAGAAATTTTTCAGAGGAAGAAATATGTTTAGGAAAATTTACCAAGGTGGTTCCTCAAGGAAGCAAAGGACCAAGGCCCGCAATACGCGAGCCGGACAATGAACTACCAAGGGAGGCTCAAGTGCAGCCTTGTCAATGGCCGTCAGAGGATTTCATGGTTCGGGCAGGCATCAAGGAAGAATTTGACGCATATGTGCATAACGCTGATCTGGAGAGCTTCGAGGAAGATAAGTGCCGGCAATACCTCTACTTAACTGATTCATTTTTGAGAAGGTTTAAATTTACATCATCACGCAATTCTCAAACTGTCCTATTTGATCTTTATGATAAATCTTATACCATGGACTTAGAAGATTTTAATACTGCTTGTAAACTCCCATAGTGGGGTAATGTTAGTCAACCTCGCAAATCTAAATATAAAGACTTTCTTGCTAGTATAACTGTGGGGGAATCTAGGGAGATCACGCAAGCTACCATAGGGAGCATTCATTTTCCTACCATACATTATTTTGCTCTCTTCATAGGTAGATGCATTGACGGTAAGAATGAGGCATGCCACATGTGTGTTCCTGATCTTAGTGTTCTCAAGAGTCCTGTATTAGGAGATAGACAATATAACTTGGGGGCCATTGTTGCACGTAGGTTGCATAATAATAGTATTGATGGAGATTTCTTCGGTGGAATTTATGCAACCCGTTTAGCTGATTTTCTTGAGACACCCATACGCGGATACCGACTAATCTTTGATAGACGACACACCTATCACATTGCTCTCCCTGCTCCTACTTTCTTTGACTTTCAGGCAAAAGGGAGATATGTTATAACCAGGGAGGAGGCGAATGAGTACGAGAGGAGGACGGAGGCAGCTCGCCTCCAAGCTGCAGCTCATCAGGCAATTGTCGCTACATCTCAGTACGATCCCAGCTATAGTTTTGATCCATGGGCATAGACCAACTTAGGCCAAAAGCCTAAGCTTGGGGGAGTATGTATTCCTCACCGAGATTACATTCATGTTCCCACACTCATGCCAGTTGTCGGTGCTCATAATTTTTCATTCTATTATCCATTCTAGTTTATTTTCTTTTTAAGCTTTCTATCTGTGTGTTTGAAAAACCTTAAGAAAAACTAAAAAATTAGTTGTAGCTTTTAGCTAGTTTACTTTCCATGCTTGTAGTAGTAGTAATTAAAAATAAAACCCAAAAATATTTCTCATTCTTCTTTGGTTGTTGGGAGCTTTCCCGTGTAAATAGTTTTGTTTCTTTTCTTTTCTTTGGGGGTCAAGAGGAGAAGACCATAATGAAAATGTTGAGTGGCTCTCATATGCATTATTGTTGATCTACCAAAGAGCCCATATTACCTTGTCTTCTCCCTTGAATTGAATGCTTGCAGATTTCAGCTTAGTCCATTGCACGTGCACTATTATTATTATCCACACTATTCAGTTGTGCAAGTGAAAGGCAATAATGACGATATATGATGAACTGATTGAGATGAGGAAAGCTGGTATGAACTTGACCTCTCTTGTTTTTCTAAATATTATTAGTTCATCGTTCTTGATTCAGCCTATTATGAGTGAAACATGTTTGCAATGACAATTAGAGATTATAGTTGCTTATGCCATGCTTAATTTGCTAGGAGTTTATAATGGTTTACCTTGCATGCCAACATGCTATTAAAATGGTTGTGATGTGGTATGATAGGGTGGTATCCTCCTTTGAACAATTCAAGTGGCTTGACTTGGCACATCTTCATGCATGTAGTTGAAACAAAATCAACATAGCCTCTACGGTATTTATGTTCATGGTGAATTATATCCTACTCATGCTTGCATCCAGTGTTGATTAATTTTAATGGATGTTCATGACTGTTGTCGCTCTCTAGCTGGTCGCTTCCCAGTCTCTTTCTAGCCTTCATTTGTACTAAGTGGGAATATTGCTTGTGCATCCAATTCCATAAACCCCAAATTTATTCCATATGAGCCCACTATACCTTCCTATATGCGGTATCTACCTGTCGTTCCAAGTAAATTTGTATGTGCGAAACTCTAAACCTTCAAATAAGCATTCTGTTTTGTATACTCGAATAGCTCATGTATCAACTAGGGCTGTGTGTATCTTCCATGCTAGGCGGGCTATTCTTAAGAGGAGTGGACGACGCTCCTCACTCACGAGAAAATGGCTGGTCACCGGGATGACCAGTTCCTTGCTCAAATCAAATCAAAATAATTGCAAACAAAACTCCCCCGGGATTGTTGTTAGTTGGAGGCACCCGTTGTTTCGGGCAAGACATGGATTGATGCTTGTTGGTGGTAGGGGAGTATAAACTTTACCATTCTGCTTGGGTACCGCCTATAATGTGTGTAACATGGAAGATACCGAGATCTCTCGGTTGTTATGTTGACAATGAAAGTATACCGCTCAAAATATTATTCATCTCTATTTAAAAATTGAGCTCTGGCACCTCTATAAATCCCTGCTTCCCTTTGTGAAGAGCCTATCTATTTACATTTATGTTGAGTCATCATCCTCTTATTAAAAAGCACCAGTTGGAGAGCACCGCTATCATTCGCATGTATTATCGTTAGTTTACATTGAGTATGACTTGACTGGATCTCTTTTACCACGAATTACAATGTCTAGTCAGTCTTTGATCTTTAAAGGTGATATGCATTTATGTTTTGCGGTCTCAGAAAGGGCTAGCGAGATACCATCTTGTTATATCATATTATGATTGTTTTGAGAAAGTGTTGTCATCCGAGATTTATTATTATTGCTCGCTAGTTGACTATGCCATTGATATGAGTAAACATGAGACCTAAATGTTATTGTGAATATGGTTAGTTCATAATCTTTGCTGAAAACTTGAATGTTGGCTTTACATATTTGCAACAACAACACCAAGCAGAGTGTGTAAAAGTTTTTCTTTATCACTTTCAGTTTATCAACTGAACTACTTGAGGACAAGCAAAGGTTTAAGCTTGGGGAAGTTGATACGTCTCCGTCGTATCTACTTCTCCAAACACTTTTGCCCTTGTTTTGGACTCTAACTTCCATGATTTGAATGGAACTAACCCGAACTGACGTTGTTTTTAGCATAATTGCCATGGTGTTATTTTTGTGCAAAAATAAAAGTTCTCGGAATGACCTGAAAATCAACGGAGATTTTTTTTTGGAATATATAAAAAATACTGGCAGAATAATCCACGCCCCTGCCTTGTGGGCTCCCTGATGCTCCACCGACGTCCATCTGGACTCCATATATTCGTGTTCGGGGAGAAAAAAATCAGAGAGAAGGATTCATCTTGTTTTACGATACGGAGCCGCTGCCAAGCCCTAAACTCTCTCGGAAGGGCTGATCTGGAGTACGTTCGGGGCTCCGGAGAGGGGAATCCGTTGCCATCGTCATCATCAACCTTCCTCCATCACCAATTTCATGATGCTCACCGCCGTGCGTGAGTAATTCCATCGTAGGCTTGCTGGACAGTGATGGGTTGGATGCGATTTATCATGTAATCGAGTTAGTTTTGCTAGGGTGTGATCCCTAGTATCCACTATGTTCTGAGATTGATGTTTCTATGACTTTGCTATGCTTAATGCTTGTCACTAGGGCCCAAGTGCCATGATTTCAGATCTGAACCTATTATGTTTTCATGAATATATGTGAGTTCTTGATCCTATCTTGCAAGTCTATAGTCACCTATTATGTGTTATGATCCGTTAACCCCGAAGTGACAATAACTGGGATACTTACCAGTGATGACTGTAGTTTCAGGAGTTCATGTATTGACTATGTGTTAATGCTTTGGTCTGGTACTATATTAAAAGGAGGCCTTAATATCCCTTAGTTTCCAATAGGACCCCGCTGCCACGGGAGGGTAGGACAAAAGATGTCATGCAAGTTCTTTTCCATAAGCATGTATGACTATATTCGGAATACATGCCTACATTATATTGATGAACTGGAGCTAGTTTTGTGTCACCCTATGTTATAACAGTTGCATGATTGATCACATCCGACATAATTATCCATCATCAATCCAATGCCTACGAGATTTTCATATATTGTTCTTCGCTTATTTACTTTTCCGTTGCTACTGTTACAATCAATATAAAACCAAAAATATTACTTTTGCTACTGTTACCAGTACTATCATATTACTTTGCTACTAAACACTTTATTGCAGATATTAAGTTTCCAGGTGTGGTTGAATTGACAACTGAGCTTCTAATACTTGAGAATATTCTTTGGCTCCCCTTGTGTCGAATCAATAAATTTGGGTTGAATACTCTACCTTCGAAAAATGTTCCGATCCCCTATACTTGTGGGTTATCACTGTTCATGGATCACAAACACGAAACTCTGTTCCTGGGGCGGTTCCAATGAGACAACCCACCATGTACTCCTACATGGCCTCTCACCGCTACCTTTGCCAAATCGGGTTCACACATTTAGCTCACACACAGTAGGACATGTTCATCAGCATTCCAATTCATCCCTGATGAATCATACCTGACTCAACTCTAAGCAGTAGCAGGCATGACAAACAAGCATGAATGAGTAGGCACATCAGGGCTCAAACAACTCCTACTCATGCTAGTGGGTTTCATCTATTTACTGTGGCAATGACAGGTCATGCAGAGGAAAAGGGGTTCAACTACCGCAGCATGTAACAGATGAATTCTTGTTATCCTAATGCAATAAACGAGAGCAGGATCAAGAGAGTGGGATTGTATCGGAATGAACAAGGGGGGGGGGGTTGCTTGCCTGGCATTTTAGAAGATAGTATAGTTCTTCATCGGTGTCATCGATCTCATTGTCGGAACAACGTCTACTGAGGGGGAACAACACCGGCAAACAGAGAAGGAACACAATCAATGGAATGCGACAATATGATGCATGAATGTGACATGGCAATATGATGTGATTTCAGCAAATGCAGCTAGCAACAGAAGGGTTTGAGTTGATTTGAACCAAAGGTTCAAATTCAAATTCAAACTATGAATCTCCAAAGTGCATTAACATGTTTTGTTCTATACAGCAAGGTTAAGTTGCTTTATCATGCATGAAACCAGTACGACTGGATATATTGGATTTTTCTTATAATTTTTCATATATAAATTATTTCATTCTGAGCTACGGTTTTTCAATGATTTTTTCAAGTTTGGGGTATTTTCTGAAATTCATAAATCATTTCTGATTTATTAAATATCCAGAAAACATTTACTGCGTCAGCATTCTATCACTGTGATGTCAGCAGGTCAACTGGGCAGTCTAGGTCAAACCTGTACGGTTGGACCCGCGTGTTAGTGTCACATCTAGCTAACAATGGTTGTTAGTGCTAATTTGGTGGTTAACTTAATTAACCTGGGGGGACTGGCCCACACGTCAGTGACTCAGCTGACTCTGTTAGTGGTCAAAACGGGTCAAACCTGTCGGCATTTAGCTGCCGGCGAGGCCCGAGATGCTGGAGGTGCTCGAAAAACCTCCATGGGGCTCGGATCGATGCGCTGAGGGCATCTCTAGGTCGCTGGCAATGCGCCGCGTCGGATGGTGGTGGTCTCCGGGCCTGGGGTGGTAGGAAACACTGACGGTGAGCACTGCAGTGGCGGCCGAAGCCCGGGTCCGCTCGAGTTTGTGGCTACGGCGTGCAACCGCTCGGGATCTGGTCTTAGCGGGGCATTATGCGAAGCGGCGAGCGCGGTAGACTAACCGGAGTGACCAAATGGTCACCGGAGCTGCGCCGACGACGAGCTCGGCGGTGGCGCGTTCGGTCAGCAAGGGAACTATGGCTACGGTAGTTAAACGGGCGCGCAAGAGAGGGGGAAAGATGTAGGAGCTCACTACGAGTGTAGGGGAGCAAACGGCGAGCTCGGGGATGAGCTGGAGATGTCGTGAGGTCGCTGGCGATCTCGGCGGCCGAGCGGGAAGAGGTTGTAGGGGCGGCGATGCAGGGTGAACGAGTGCTCGGGGCTCGGTCGAGGAGAAGTGGAAGACGACGGCGGAGATCGTGGCAGCACGGGGATGCGAGGGGAGCACGGTAGGCGCGGGTTCGACGGCGGTGAGAGAACGGCGGCTTTGGCCATGGCGAGGAGAGGGCGAGGGAGAGAGCCAGGGGAAGTGAGGGGGTCGGGCGGATCCTGCTACATCTTGAGCTTGTGTTCGTTTTCCCCGAAGAGGAAGGGATGATGCAGCAGAGTAGCGTAAGTATTTCCCTCAGTTTTTGAGAACCAAGGTATCAATCCAGTAGGAGCCCACGCTCAAGTCCCTCGTACCTACACAAAGCGATAGCTACTTGCAACCAACGCGATTAGGGGTTGTCAAGCCCTTCACGGTCACTTACGAGAGTGAGATCTGATAGATAGAGTATTTTTGGTATTTTTGTTATAAAGATGCAAAGTAAAAAGTAAAAGCAAAGTAAATAGCAAAACAATATAAAAGTGATGGAGATTGATATGATGAGAATAGACCCGGGGGCCATAGGTTTCACTAGTGGCTTCTCTCAAGAGCATAAGTATTCTACCGTGGGTGAACAAATTACTGTTGAGCAATTGATAGAATTGAGCATAATTATGAGAATATCTAGGCATGATCATGTATATAGGCATCACGTCTGTGACAAGTAGATCGAAACGATTCTGCATCTACTACTATTACTCCACTCATCGACCGCTATCCATCATGCATCTAGAGTATTAAGTTAAAAACAGAATAACGCCATAAGCACGATGACATGATGTAGAGAGATAAATTCATGCAATATGAAATAAACCCCATCTTGTTATCCTCGATGGCAACGATACAATACGTGCCTTCCCGCCCCTTCTGTCACTAGGTAAGGACACCGCAAGATCGAACCCAAAGCTAAGCACTTCTCCCATGGCAAGAACTACCAATCTAGTTGGCCAAACCAAACGGATAATTCGAAGAGACTTGCAAAGATAACCAATCATGCATAAAAGAATTCAGAGAAGATTCAAATATTATTCATAGATAGACTTGATCATAAACCCATAATTCATCAGCCTCAACAAACACACCACAAAAAGAAGATTACATCGAATAAATCTCCACAATAGAGGGGTAGAACTTTGTATTGAGATTCAAAGAGAGAGAAGAAGCCATCTAGCAAGTAACTATGGACCCAAAGGTCTGAAGTAAACTACTCACACTTCATCGGAGAGGCTATGATGATGTAGAATCCCTCCGTGATGATGGCCCTCTTCCGGCGGAGCTCCAGAATAGGCCCCAAGATGGGATCTCGTGGATACAGGACGTTGCGGCGGTGGAATTAGGATTTTGGCTCCCGTTCTGATCGTTTGGGGGTACGTGTGTATATATAGGAGGAAGGAGTACGTCGGTGGAGCACCGAGGGGCCCATGAGGCAGGGGGGCCTCCACCCTCGTGACCTCCTCTTTGATCCCTTGCAGTAGGGTCCAAGTCTCCTGGATCACATTCGGTGAGAAAATCACGTTCCCGAAGATTTTATTCCGTTTGGACTCCGTTTGATATTCCGTTTATCTGAAACACTGAAATAGGAAAAAAAACAGCAATTCTGGGCTGGGCCTCCGGTTAATAGGTTAGTCCCAAAAATAATATAAAAGTGGAAAATAAAGCCCAATATAGTCCAAAACAGTAGATAATATAGCATGGAGCAATAAAAAATTATAGATACGTTGGAGACGTATCAGGCATCCCCAAGCTTAATTCCTGCTCGTCCTTGAGTAGGTAAATGATAAAAAAAGAATTTTTGATGCAGAGTGCTACTTGGCATAATTTCAATGCAAATCTTCTTAATTGTGGTATAAATATTCAGATTAGAAAGATTCAAGACAAAAGTTTATACTGACATAGAAAATAATAATACTTCAAGCATACTAACAAAGCAATTATGTCTTCTCAAAATAACATGGCCAAAGAAAGTTATCCCTAAAAACTCATATAGTCTGGCTATGCTCCATCTTCCCCACACAAAGTATTTAAATCATGCACAACCCCGATGACAAGCCAAGCAATTGTTTCATACTCTAAGTTCTTCAAAACTTTTTCAATCTTCACGCAATACATGAGCGTGAGCCATGGATATAGCACTATAGGTGGAATAGAATGGTGGTTGTGGAGAAGACAAAAAGGAGAAGATAGTCTCACATCGACTAGGTGTATGAACGGGCTATGGAGATGCCCATCAATAGATATCAATGTGAGTGAGTAGGGATTGCCATGCAACGGATGCACTAGAGCTATAAGTATATGAAAGCTCAAAAAGAAACTAAGTGGGTGTGCATCCAACTTGCTTGCTCATGAAGACCTAGGGCAATTTGAGGAAGCCCATCATTGGAATATACAAGCCAAGTTCTATAATGTAAAATTCCCACTAGTACATGAAAGTGATAACATGAGAGACTCTCTACTATGAAGATCATGGTGCTACTTTGAAGCACAAGTGTGGTAAAAGGATAGTAACATTGTCCCTTCTCTCTTTTTCTCTCATTTTTTTTATTTGGGCCTTTTCTTCTTTTCTTTTATGGCTTCTTTTTTATTTGGGCTTCTTTGGCCTCTCTTTTTTCATCCGGAGTCTCATCCCGACTTATGGGGGAATCATAGTCTCCATCATTCTTTCCTCACTGGGACAATGCTCTAATAATGATTATCATCACACTTTTATTTCTCTTATAACTCAACAATTACAACTCGATACTTAGAACAAAATATGAATCTATGTGAATGCATCCGGCGGTGTACCGGGATATGGAATATGACAATGATGAATGTGTCATGAACGGAACGGTGGAAAGTTGCATGGCAATATATCTCGGAATGGCTATGGAAATGCCATAATAGGTAGGTATGGTGGCTGTTTTGAGGAAGGTATATGGTAGGTGTATGATACCGGCGAAAGTTGCGTGGTATTAGAGAGGCTAGCAAGGGTGGAAGGGTGAGAGTGCGTATAATCCATGGACTCAACATTAGTCATAAAGAACTCATATACTTATTGCAAAAATTTAGAAGTTATCGAAGCAAAGTATTACACACATGCTCCTAGGGGGATAGATTGGTAGGAAAAGACCATCGCTCGTCCCCGACCGCCACTCATAAGGAAGACAATCAATAAATAAATCATGCTCCGACTTCATCACATAACGGTTCACCATACGTGCATGCTACGGGAATCACAAACTTTAACACAAGTATTCCTTAAATTCACAACTACTCAACTAGCATGACTTTAATATTATCACCTCCATATCTCAAAACAATTATCATGCTTCAACCTTTTCTTAGTATTCAACACACTCAAAAGAAAGTTTCACAAATCTTGAATACCAAGCATATTATTATTTGGCAAATTACCATGCTATTAAGAAACTCTCAAATTAATTTTTGTGAAGCATGAGAGATCAATAGTTTCTTTAAAACGAATCCACCACAGTTCTCCAAAAGGTCTAAGGAAGCACATAGAGAAAAATTATAATGCTCACAAGATATAAGTGAAGCACATAGAGCAAAATTATCTAGCTCAAAAGATATAAGTGAAGCACATAGAGCAAAACATAGCTCAAAAGATATAAGTGAAGCACATAGAGTATTCTATCAAATTTTAATTCATGTATGGCTCTCTAAAAAGGTGTGTACAGCAAGGATGATTGTGGCATACTAACAAACAAAGACACAAATAATACAAGACGCTCCAAGCAAAACACATATCATGTTGGTGAATAAAAATATAGCTTAAAGTAAATTACTGATGGAAGTGGACGAAAGAGGGGATGCCTTCCGGGGCATCCCCAAGCTTTGAAATTTTGGTGTCCTTGGATTATCTTGGGGGTGGCATGGGCATCCCCAAGCTTAGGCTCTTGCCACTCCTTGTTCCATGATCCATCAAAAGAATTCACCCAAAACTTGAAAACTTCACAACACAATACTCAAAATAGAAAACTCGTGAGCTCCGTTAGCGAAAGAAAACAAAAGACCACTTCAAGGTACCTTAATGAACTCATTCTTTATTTATATTGGTGTTAAACCTACTGTATTCCAACTTCTCTATGGATTATAAACTATTTTACTAGCCATAGATTCATCAAAATAAGCAAACAACACACGAAAACAGAATCTGTCAAAAACAGAAAAGTCTGTAGTAATCTGTAGCTAGCGCAAGATCTGGAACCCCAAAAATTCTAAAATAAACTGCTGGACGTGAGGAATTTATCTTTTAATCATATTCAAAAAGAATTAACTAAATATCACTCTTCAAATAAAAATTACAGCAGTTCTCGTGGGCGCTAAAGTTTCTGTTTTTTACAGCAAGTTCAACAAGACTTTGCCCAAGTCTCCCCAACGGTTCTACTTGGCACAAACACTAATTAAACACAAAAAACACAACAAAAACAGAGGCTAAATAATTTATTTATTACTAAACAGGAACAAAAATCAAGGAATAAAAATAAAATTGGGTTGCCTCCCAACATTCGCTATCGTTTAACGCCCCTAGCTAGGCATAAAAGCGAGGATAGATCTAGGTATTGCCATCTTTGGTAGGGAATCCATAAGTGGCTCTCATGATAGTTTCATATGGTAATTTTATTTTATTTCTTGGAAAGTGTTCCATGCCCTTTTTTAATGGAAATTGAAATCTAATATTCCCTTCCTTTATATCAATAATCGCACCAATCGTTCTAAGGAAAGGTCTACCAAGAACAATAGGGCAAGAAGGATTGCAATCTATATCAAGAACAATGAAATATACGGGCGCATAATTCCTATTTGCAACAATAAGAACATCATTAATTCTTCCCATAGATTTCTTAATAGTGGAACCGCAACATGCAAGTTTAGAGAGCAATCATCAAATTTACGGAAATCTAGTAAATCACACAAAGTCTTGGGAATAGTAGAGACACTAGCAACCAAATCACACAAAGCATAAAACTCATGATCTTTAATTTTAATTTTAATAGTTGGTTCCCACTCATCATAGAGTTTTCTAGGGATAGAAACTTTCAACTCAAGTTTTTCTTCATAAGATTGCATTAAGGCATCAAAAGTAAAAGCAAAGTAAATAGCAAAACAATATAAAAGTGATGGAGATTGATATGATGAGAATAGACCCGGGGGCCATAGGTTTCACTAGTGGCTTCTCTCAAGAGCATAAGTATTCTACGGTGGGTGAAAAAATTACTGCTGAGCAATTAATAGAATTGAGCATAATTATGAGAATATCTAGGCATGATCATGTATATAGGCATCACTTCTGTGACAAGTAGATCGAAACGATTCTGCATCTACTACTATTACTCCACTCATCAACCGCTATCCAGCATGCATCTAGAGTATTAAGTTAAAAAACAGAGTAACAACTTAAGCAAGATGACATGATGTAGAGAGATAAATTCATGCAATATGAAATAAACCCCATCTTGTTATCCTTGATGGCAACGATACAATACGTGCCTTGCTGCCCCTTCTGTCACTGGGTAAGGACACTGCAAGATCGAGCCCAAAGCTAAGCACTTCTCCCATGGCAAGAACTACCAATCTAGTTGGCCAAACCAAACGGATAATTCGAAGAGACTTGCAAAGATAACCAATCATGCATAAAAGAATTCAGAGAAGATTCAAATATTATTCACAGATAGACTTGATCATAAACCCACAATTCATCGGTCTCAACAAACACACCACAAAAACAAGATTACATCGAACAGATCTCCACAAGAGAGGGGGAGAACTTTTATTGAGATTCAAAGAGAGAAAAGAAGCCATCTAGGTACTAACTATGGACCCGAAGGTCTGAAGTAAACTACTCACACTTCATCGGAGAGGCTATGATGATGTAGAAGCCCTCCGTGATGACGGCCCTCTTCCGGTGGAGCTCCGGAACAGGCCCCAAGATGGGATCTCATGGATACAGAAAGTTGCGGTGGTGGAATTAGGTTTTTGGCTCCCGTTCTGATTGTTTGGGGGTACGTGTGTATATATAGGAGGAAGGAGTACGTCGGTGTAGCACCGAGGGGCCCACAAGGTAGGGGGCTCCCCCCACCCTCGTGACCTCCTCTTTGATCCCTTGCAGTAGGGTCCAAGTCTCCTGGATCACGTTCGGTGAGAAAATCACGTTCCCGAAGATTTTATTCCGTTTGGACTCCGTTTGATATTCCGTTTATCTGAAACACTGAAATAGGCAAAAAACAGCAATTCTGGGCTGGGCCTCCTGTTAATAGGTTAGTCCCAAAAATAATATAAAAGTGGAAAATAAAGCCCAATATAGTCAAAAACAGTAGATAATATAGCATGGAGCAATCAAAAATTATAGATACATTGGAGACGTATCAGATCTGAACGACATCGGGGAGGTGAGCGGTGGCATCGTACTGGCTAGGGGAGGCCAGGCAGGCTGCTACGTTCCTCGCCGATCACACGCGCGCGCCGGGCACGCGCCCCGTCCGACTGGCGGGAGGAGGGAGACGACTGGCACTGGGCCAGTTGGCTAGGCCGGCACAGTGCCAAGCCACTAAGTGGCCCAGGTTGGCTTCTCTCTCTCTTTCTAATTCTTTTCTGTTTTCTTTTTATATTTTCTATTTTTTTGTTCTGGTTTAAAATAAATACTAAACCATTTCATAAAATCCTGGAAATAATTATGGGTGCTTCCTGAATTATTCCAGTGACCCTTAACAATTTCCAACATTTTTGGAGAATCTAAAATACATATAGCATTTAAATGGCTCCAATTCAAATACTTTTGTGTTAAATCAAAAATCCAGAAATGACCTAAAAATATATTCATCATTTTTGGCACAGGTTTCCACCTTAACCAGAAATCATGAACATTTTCAAAGAGCATTTTCGGGTTCTTTGAGAAAGATTTTATTTGAACCTATTTGAATTCTATCTGGTGCTAGGGTTTGAGCATCCCCAATTTAAATCCATTTGAATTTTAAACATGATGACATGATGATCAAGCAAAGACAACAGGGCTTGAGCTAGGGCCGTGACAACTCACCCCCACTAAACAAGAATCTCGTCCCGGGATTCAAGACGTGAGGTAAGAGGACAGATGGGACACAAAGCTAACACAATCTTCATGATCCATTGCGTTCTTGAAGATGTTGATTCACTGCATCATAATGACCTTGACGTCTTTTCTTTTGAGATCTTCATCCAACATGATGACGACAAATAGAAACTCTACATGAATCAATCTCCTCGAAGTTCGAGAACTCAAGATCAACTCATGGAGTGAGACGAAAGAACACCTCTTGATCTAAGACACAAGACACACATCTGGGGTGAAAGGAGACAGATGTCGATTGCTCAATTTGGTAAGAAACACTTCCGTGCTTGAAAATATGGTGAAAGGGTTTCTCAAGGTAGCGAGGAGTTAAATTGTCATGATTCCAAAGCGGGGCACCTTAGGGAAGGTGACTCATAGAATTATTCCCTTAGGTGGCAAAAAGGATTACTTTTGATATCTTGATCATTGAAACTCGCTATACCAGCATAAGGCAAATCTCAATCGATCGTTTGAAGGAGTTCGGAAGAATGGTATACTCAGACTAGAATGGATGATGTGAGCTATATTCTTGAAGAAAATGCAAGGAATGATTTTTTGCTTATCACCGAAAATGGATGGACCCATGGTGGGACCACTTATGAAGATGATCCTAAACAACAACTGTTGAGAAGGGTAGCCCATGAGAAATTGGCACAATGGGGTGCATGATGGGAACAAAATGCAAATGTTGGGAATGTTCCAACCATCATATCTGCCTGAGATTCAGATCTGGTTAGAAACAGGATACTTCAGACTCAACATGTCTGAAGGAGAGTGGAAACACAATTCGACGAGATAACGTTGCGAGATTCTCGGGGAATGAACTATGATAGCAAGCTCCAAAATATGAGCGGGTTCTGCTACCCACATGTGAGCACGCTGTCCCGGACAAGCATGACCACGTAGTAGTCTTATAATAAAACACTACCGAGTTCAGGTTGGGAACCATCATCGAGGATATCGAAGTCCTTACATAAGGCATGCTCTTAAGAAGGAATTTCTTCTCCTGGAACAAATCAATCAGTGGCTTGGTGTGCTAGGAATACATACGGAATGAAGATGATCAGTCTATCAAACCATAGAATACTTCACACATGCATGACTGACTTGGGATGATTCAGAGGAAGTTAAAACAAGCTTTCTTGAATTCACGACGACAACTTACATTAGATACACGTTAATTAGAGGAAGTCACTTCTCTCATCTAAACATATACCTCATGAACGGAACACGAAGGTATTATTTACAAAGTTCCCAACACTAGCTTAATGTTCAACATGAATTATGGAGGAGATAAAATGCTGCTGATAAGATCAACAACAAGTCATCGGGATTCCCATGAAGATGGAATTCCACAACTATGTGAACAAGGTGATAGCATTGGTCAGACCAAAAGATATAATGGTGTATGCTAGATGGATCAACCATGAGTAAGACAACATTATGAACATCGTTGGTTCTGATTTGATTTGACGATAGCCCATACTCAAATCAAGGATTTGATAAGAAAATAGCGCCGGCAATTTATCACGAGGATCAATCGATGAAGACATCATCCTTCTTCAACATACACACACAAGATATCCCTTCGAGGTGAACTAAGTCAGGTAAGCTTTTATCCTCCAACTCTCCAAGCTGTTGTTCAGCTTAACCAACTAGCTCAAGGGTATCCAACACAGATTCTTGGAGAACGGGTGGTTAACAAACCAACTTGATCTAGAGCTCAACATAACAGTTAGGGGACAACCTGGTGATACTTTCATGAAGATAATCGGAAAATCACGAACCACTGATATGTTATTAAGCTGGAGAACAATATTGCTTTTTAGGCAAGATGATATGATCAAGAGAGTGATGGATTGACACAATCCTATCTCATTGATCGAGGAGTGCACCAGGGAAGATGGACTAGGTCGCATGATAACTCTGAGGATGATGATTCAATAACCAACACACTAATAATAAGATTATAGTCCATTACTACCGAGCAACAGAGTTGCTAGGAGTATGGATTTCACACATCACAGTTCACTTATCAGCATTCCAGTTACAACCAACACAGAGACCGGGGAATGAACGATGATGGCGAGCAGTATCACTATGGCAAGAATCCATAAGAGGTTGTGCAATTCCTATGATATTCCCGACATAAAGAGAGTAGCACTCGAAGGTAGAACAGAACAAAAGATGGTTAGCATTTTGATCTGCGGAATACAGCTTGAGGGAGTCCGGGATTAGGGGGTCTCCGGACAGCCGGACTCTATCCTTTGGCCGGACTATTGGACTATGAAGATACAATATTGAAGACTTCATCTCGTGTCCGGATGGGACTCTACTTGGCGTGGAAGGCAAGCTAGGCAGTACGGATATGGACATCTCCTCCTTTGTAACCGACCTTGTGTAACCCTAACCCTCTCCGGTGTCTAGATAAACCAGAGGGTTTTAGTCCGTAGGATAGCAACAACCATACCATAGGCTAGCTTCTAGGGTTTAGCCTCTCCGATCTCATGGTAGATCAACTCTTGTAATACTCATATCATCAAGAATAAATCAAGCAGGACGTAGGGTTTTACCTCCATCAAGAGGGCCTGAACCTGGGTAAAACATCGTGTCCCCTGCCTCCTGTTACCATCTGCCCTAGACGCACAGTTCAGGACCCCCTACCCGAGATCTGCCAGTTTTGACACCGACATTGGTGCTTTCATTGAGAGTTCCTCTGTGTCGTCGCCATTAGGCTTGATGGCTCCTACGATCATTGGTAGTGATGCAGTGCAGGGTGAGACTTTTCTCCCCGGACAGATCTTTGTGTTCGGCGGCTTCGCACTGCGGGCCAACTCGCTTGGCCATCTGGAACAGATCGAAAGTTACGCCCCTGGCCACCAGGTCAGGTTTGGAAGCTTAAACTACACGGCCGATATCCGCGGAGACTTGATCTTAGACGGATTCGAGCCTCTGCCTTGTGCTTCACGTGGTCATGATGAGTATGGTTTAGCTCTACCATCAGACAGAGTTCAGGAGATCGCACTGGCAGCCGCTCCGACCCTCAATTCGGAGCCAGTTGCGCTATCCATGTAGGGGTGGATGGACCCCACCACAGAGGCCATACCCTCAGCGGCGATCGAGCCAAACATCGACCTTACCCTACACGAGAGCCGTGTTGTCAGACTGCTGGATCCTTCTCCGGCCACGGACTCCGAACCGCCTGCGCCCGTTCCTTGCGAATCCGATTGGGCGCCGATCATGGAGTTTACCTCCACGGATATTTTTCAGCACTCGCCCTTTGGTGACATACTGAACTCATTAAGGTCTCTCTCCTTGTCAGGAGGATCCTGGCTGAACTATGTCCAGCAGGATTGGGATGTGGATGACGAAGAAATTCGCTGCCCGCCCACCACCCACTTAGTAGCCACTGTCGACGACTTAACCGACATGCTCGACTTCGACTCCGAAGACATCGACGGTCTGGATGACCATGCGGGAGACGAAGAGGAACCACTGCCCACAGGGCACTGGACAGTCACCTCATCATACGATATATACATGGTGGACACAGCCAAAGAAGGCAATGGCGACGAGACAGCGGAGGATGACCCCTCCAAGAAGCAACCCAAGCGCCAACGTCAGCGGCGCCGCTCTAAGTCCCGCCAAAGCAAAAGTGGTGGTACCGGCACAGGAGATAATAACACTCCGGATAGTGCCGAAGATGGCAACAATCCCCTCCAGCACGATCTAGGACAGGAGGATGGAGAGGCCAGCCCTCCAGAGAGAGGGGCAGATGGAGAGGCAGAGGATAATAATTACATGCCCCCCTCCAAAGACAAGGCAAGCCTCGACGATGGCGAATTCGTCGTGCTAGAGGATCTCGTCGAACAAGAGCACTTCAAGCGCCAGCTTATAGCCACGGCAAATAGCCTTAAGAAAAAGCAGCAGCAGCTTCAAGCTGATCAAGATCTGCTAGCTGACAGATGGACTGAAGTCCTCACGGCCGAGGAATATAAACTCGAACGCCCCTCCAAGAGTTACCCAAAATGCAGGTTGCTACCCCGACTAGAGGAAGAAGCATATGAAGCGGCTGATCGGCCACCTCGTGGCCGCGATAGAGAGGCATTCCAGCCAAAAGCTCATCCTGCACCCCGACGCCATTCAAATAAAAAGGCACGGGGAAACACGCCAGACCTGCGAGGTGTATTAGAGGACAAAGCAAAACATGCAAGATCGATCTACGGATCACGAGGGCGCGCCACTATGCGAGACGATAAACGTCACACCGGATACAGTAAAAGTAAATCCGGCCGGGCCGCGCACAGCGGAGAAGACTCATTGGAGCTGCGTCGCGATATAGTCTAGTACAGAGGTGCCGCACACCCCTTATGCTTCACAGATGAAGTAATGGATCATCAAATCCCAGAGGGTTTCAAACCCATAAACATAGAATCATACGACGACACGACAGATCCTGCGGTATGGATCGAGGATTTCCTCCTGCACATCCACATGGCCCGCGGTGATGACCTACACGCAATCAAATACCTCCCACTCAAACTTAAAGGACCAGCTCGGCATTGGCTCAATAGCTTGCCAGCAGAGTCCATTGGCTGTTGGGAAGATCTGGAAGCCGCATTCCTCACAACTTTCAGGGAACTTATGTGCGACCACCAGACGCCGATGAACTGAGCCATATAATTCAGTAGCCAGAGGAATCGGCCAGGCAATTCTAGACACGGTTCCTAACAAAGAAAAATCAAATCGTCGACTGTCCGGATGCAGAGGCCCTACCAGCTTTTAAACACAACATCCGCGATGAGTGGCTAGCCCGGCACCTTGGTCAGGAAAGGCCGAAATCTATGGCAGCCCTCACGACACTCATGACCCGCTTTTGTGCGGGTGAAGACAGCTGGCTGGCTCACAGTAATAACATATCAAAAAACCGTGGTACTTTGGATACCAAGGACGGAAATGGCAGGTCACGTCGCAACAAACATAAGCGCCGCATTAACAGCGACAATACTGAGGATACGACAGTCAATGCCGGATTCAAAGGCTCTAAACCTGGTCAGCGGAAAAAGCCATTTAAAAGAAGCACTCCGGGCCCGTCCAGTTTGGACAGCATACTCGATCACTCGTGTCAAATACACGGCACCCCCGACAAGCCAGCCAACCACACCAATAGGGATTGTTGGGTATTCAAGCAGGTCGGCAAGTTAAATGCCGAAAACAAAGATAAGGGGCCACATAGCGATGACGAGGAAGAGCCCCGGCAGCCGAACACCGAAGGACAGAAGAGGTTCCCCCCACAAGTGCGGACGGTGAACATGATATACGCAACCCACATCCCCAAGAGGGAGCGGAAGCGTGCGGTCAGGGACGTATATGTGTTGGAGCCAGTCACCCCAAAGTTCAACCCATGGTCCTCTTGTCCGATCACCTTCGATCGCAGGGACCATCCCACTAGTATCTGTCATGGCGGATTCGCCGCACTGGTCCTAGACCCAATCATTGACGGATTTCACCTCACTCGAGTCCTTATGGATGGCGGCAGCAGCCTGAACATGCTTTACTAGGACACAGTGCGCAAAATGGGTATAGACCCCTCAAGGATCAAACCCACAAAAACGACCTTTAAAGGCACCATACCAGGTGTAGAGGCCCATTGCATAGGCTCTATCACACTCGAAGTGGTCTTCGGATCCACGGATAACTTCCGAAGCGAAGAGTTAATCTTCGATATAGTCCCGTTCCGCAGTGGTTATCATGCACTGCTCGGGCGAACCGCATTTGCGAGATTCAATGCGGTACCGCATTATGCATACCTCAAGCTCAAGATGCCAGGACCTCTGGGGGTCATTACAGTTAACGAAAACACAGAGCGCTCTCTCCGGACAGAGGAGCACACTGCAGCCCTCGCAGCGGAAGCGCAAATTAGCCTCTTAAGGCAATCCACTAGTTCAGCGTTTAAGGACCCAAACACCTTCAAGTGCGCCCGGAGTAATCAGCAACAGGACCGCCTGGCACGTTCCGAGCTCGCATAGCAATGCGGCCCCCACCCCGGCCCAAGCCAAACGGCAAAATTCATGCCACGCATACATAATTACGCATTAAAAATACCATGGGCACAGGCGGGGAAGGGGGCACGACTACGACACGCCCCAAGACGTGGCTTAAACCGCACTAGGGGCTTCCCACTTTGTTATTTTTCTCTCTTTCAGGACATTAATCTCTGGAAACCCTGTCCGGCAGCATGATTGCCGAACACATGATGTAGCAACCAAGGAGGCAGAAAGCTACATAACACCACGGAACTCCCAGGCCGATTACGATAACGAGTGAAATACTTGCTTTAATATTATTCCTCAGCTTGCCCTTGGAGGGGACATAGTCCTACTTTTTGCTTATCGCACTACCTGTATCATTCTACTCTAACGCACATTTTTTAATAAACAATGCATTGCATTAAGGCTTTTATTGCATTCTTATATACATATATATATGTTCATTCGTGACATCCAGCACTCGTACACTCTGGTACGGCCAATACGCTAGGGGCTTTAGCATACCCCACAATATGGCGTGAGAAGTTCGAACACTTTCAACAGTGCGGCACCCCGAACTTATAACATTATATGCATCAGCTCCGAATCATGTCTTGGGTCAATAGTTGGGTTTGCCTAGCTCCCATGTTTTGGTACCTTACGTTCTGCTATATCGGCTAAGGTAGCACTGGGAGAACTACTGCGATTGTGCCCCGATTCTGCTGGGCAAAGCACCTCAGTAGAGAAAGCTAAAACTGACTGTCATGATAAGGCGAGAGACTGGTCGCTGTTCGAGAGGTTTTCGAGTCCTTAAAGACTTATGCCGCTTAGAGCGAGGAGTCGGCCCTGTCCGGCTTAAGGCGTGTATCGCGCCCCAGATTCGGCCTTCCGAATACTAGGGGCTTCGCCGAAATTTTAAAATTATAGAATTCTATGGCTAAGTGAGAGTGATAACGCATTATAGTCCGATTGCCTTGTTCGTTGTGCTGAGCACCTCCCTTGAAGGACCCAAAAATGGGAACAAGAGTGCTCAGGTTTATCCGGAACACCCCAGCACTCGTGTCATGGGGGCAGAAGCCGATGACTAGCCATCTCTCAGATTTGATAAACAGCCGAACATAAGGTACTATTTCAAATTCAAACAAGTGTTGCATAGCGCATATGAACAAGTTTTCATGAATACAGGATTACACGAGCGGGTTTACTCAAATACTGTATCTTTGGTACACTCGTCCGCTACGAGACGGGCACCCTTCAGGACACCCTCATAGTACATCTCGGGGTGGCAATGCTCCTTGCCCTCCGGCGGCCCTTCCTTGATCAGCTTCACGGCGTCTGGCTTGGCCCATTGCACCTTCACACGGGCGAAAGCCCGGCGTGCACCTTCGATGCATACGGACCGCTTGACGACTTCCAGCTGTGGGCATGCATCCACAAGCCGCCTCACCAGGCTGAAGTAGCTGTTCGGAAGGGCGTCGCAAGGCCACAGCCGGACTATAAAGCCCTTCATGGCCTGTTCGGCTGCCTTGTGTAGCTTGACCAGCTGCTTTAGCTCGTCGCTCATAGGCACTGGGTGTTCGGTCCCAGTATATTGGGCCCATAACGACTTCTCCGTTGAGGTTCCCTCCTTGGCCTGGTAAAACGTTGCGGCATCCGACACGCTGCGGGGCAAATCTGCAAATGCTCCTGGAGAGCTCCGGATTCGGGTAAGTAACAAGTAATTTACTTTCACATGCTTGCTTTGCATATAGAATGCCTTACCCGCCGCTATCTTCTTCATCGCATCAATCTCCTGGAGGGTCTTCTAGGCTTCGGCATTGGCACTCTTTGCACTCTCGAGGGCCGCGACAAGCTCAGACTCTTGCGTCTTCAAGTCAAGCTCCAACGCCTCGTGCTTCGTCACGAGAGAGTGAAGCTCTTGTTGCACCTCGCCCACCTGTGCCTCATGCCTGTCCCGCTCAGTGCGCTCCATGGCCGCTTTGTTTTCGGCCTCGGATAGCGCTTGCTTCAGGGTCACCACCTCGGTCGTGGCCCCTGTAAAATTTACGATGATCCTGTCATTTTGCAATCACATTCTTTTTATACATATCCATAGACTAGATAATACTTACCTTTATTCTCCTCGAGCTGCCTCTTGGCAAGACCGAGCTCGTCCTTGGACCCTTTAAGGTCCTGCTTCAGTGCGGCGACCTCCGCAGTCAGTGCGGCAGATGCCAGCAGCGAAGCCTACATACGCATATTGACATACTTATATTAGACTCCAGCAATAGTGTTTGATCCTCTGTTCGTCTATTCTTTGTGAACACCGAACAGAGCATCAGGGGCTACTGTCTATGCAGTAATATTTTTCCCATATTTCGAAAACTTACCTCAAAGCCTGTGAGAAGGCTGGCACAAGCTTCAGTCAGTCCGGTCTTGGCGGACTGAACCTTCTAGACCACCGCACTCATAATAGTGCGGTGCTCCTCGTCGATGGAAGCGCTGTGAAGCGCTCCCAGCAGATTGTCCGGTGCCTCTGGATGGACAGAGGTCATCGGCGCAGGCGTCTTGCCCCTCTTAGAAGGAGGCCGCCTGCCCGACTCCGGAACCACTGGAGGTTCCGGCGCGGTGTTCGTCTGAGGGCCAAACTCGGAGCCCTCGGGGGCCTTGTTCCCTCTGCTCCCAAAGTCCGGAAGGTCACCTTGAGGCGCCTCCGGGACTGTCTCCCCCCGACCCGGTGCCTCTTGAGACAACACCTCGGCGTTGTCCGTAGGGCAAGGGGAGGTGGTGGTCAGAAGTGGATCCCTATCCATATCCGACGAGTCTAAGGAGCCGTCCGACGAAGATACGTCGATACGGGTTCGGGGCGGTCTTCACAATCATAATTCAGTGTTAGGAGAAGCAGTGCGACAATGGAATGCTATGAGTTACTCTGGTATCTGAATACTTATGACTTTGCCAGGGGCTTGGCCCTGAGCAGCCACTCGTCTTCGCCTTCGGCGGCGGTGGTGGAGTAGTCTGGAAGGAGAGTCCTTCCCTTCTTGGACCCTTCGGCCCCCCCAGTAGGGGCGGCCTTCCTTTTTTTGTCTCCCCCGACTGGAGGGGGAACATCTTCATCTTCCTCCTCATCTTTGGGGGAGGAGTGCGTCGCGGAGTTATCGGACGATAAGTCCGATAACACCTGGCGTCGGGAGCTCTTTCGGGTTCCCTTGGCCTTCTTGGTCTTCTCCGGCACCTTGTAAGGAGCCGGAGTCAGCATCTCCGTCAGGAGAGCGTCCGCAGTGTCTTTGGGTGGAGGAGCCGGACAGTTAATCTGCCCCGACATCTCCACCCAGTCCTGTCAAAGGCATGGAGATCAGACCCTGCACATGGTTAAGCTAGGGGAAATAGATATCCTACCAGATGTATGGAACTCACTGAATGCGCTCGGCGCTTCGCGCTTAACTCACGGTCCTCGGTGAGAGAGGGAGGGACCTCTGCGCCCTTGAACAGCACCTTCCAGACGTCCTTGTGCGACGTGTCGAAGAGCTCGCTCAGAGCCTGGTGCTGGGCCGGGTTGAACTCCCACAAGTTGAAGTCCCGTTGTTGGCACGGGAGGATCCGGCGGACGAGCATGACCTGGACTATGTTGACAAGCTTGAGCTTCTTGCTTGCCATGTTCAGGATACATTTCTGGAGTCCGTCCAGCTCCACCGATGAACCCCATGACAAGCCCTTCTCTTTCCAGGAAGTGAGCCGTGTGGGGAATCTGGATCGAAACTTGGGGGCAGCCACCCATTTGGTGTCGCGCAGCTCGGTGATGTAGAACCACGCCGATTGCCACCCCTTTATGGTCTCCACGAAGGAGCCTTCAAGCCATATAACATTGGGCATCTTGACCACCATGGCTCCGCCGCATTCTGCTTGTTGGCCGCCCACCACCTTCGGCTTGATATTGAAGGTCTTTAACCACGGGCTAAAGTGGGGCCGGATGCGGAGGAAAGCCTCACACACGACGATGAACGCCGAAATGTTGAGGACGAAGTTCGGGGCCAGATCATGAAAGTCCAGCCCATAGTAGAACATGAGACCACGGACGAATGGATGGAGGGGAAACCCCGGTCCGCGGAGGAAGTGGTGGAGGAAAACTACCCTCTCATGAGGTTCAGGGGTAGGAATGATCTGCCCCACAGCAGGCAGCCGATACGCTATATTCGCGGCCAAGTATCCGGCTCCGCGCAGCTTCTTGATGTGTCCCTCCGTAACGGAGGAAGCCATCCATTTGCCTCCCGCTCCGGACATGATTGGAGAAGGTTGAGGGGAAGGATGTGGGCTTGGGTGTTGGAGCTCGAGTGTGCAAGAGTGGATGAGCAAGGAGGAAGAAGGCGTGGGTAGAAAAAAGGTTAAACCTTGTCCCTTTATAAGGGCGGACGAAACTATGCACCCCCACTAGCCTGATAAAACCCGCTTATTCCCCAAGGGCCGTAATCGATGGCGTGGTTGGGTTACCCACGCCCGTATTGATGAGAATCCTGTAATAAGGGGGACACGATCCCTTCTTTGACAAGACGTGCCAGGAAATGGCATCGCGTTATGTGTGGAGTTAGTTACAGGAAACGGTTCGAATAATCACCGGGCCATGACATAACGTCATGTTGCCGAAACATGTCAGCAAATTAGATTTGTCGAAATATTATTCTCTCTACGGTGGTATGTGGAACTTATTTTGCAAGGTTGGACACTATCCTTGTATTCAAATTCTTCCGGGGTGTATTTGGAGGAGGAAACCGCCTTGCAATGCCGAAGACAACACTGCGCGCCGGAATCATCGTCATTGAAGCCTGGTTCAAGGGCTATTGAGGGAGTCCAGGATTAGGGGGTCTCCGGACAGCCGGACTCTATCCTTTGGCTGGACTGTTGGACTATGAAGATACAAGATTGAAGACTCTGTCTCGTGTCCGGATGGGACTCTACTTGGCGTGGAAGGCAAGCTAGGCAGTATGGATATGGATATCTCTTCCTTTGTAACCGACCTTGTGTAACCCTAACCCTCTCCGGTGTCTATATAAACCGGAGGGTTTTAGTCCGTAGGACAACAACAATCATACCATAGGCTAGCTTCTAGGGTTTAGCCTCTCCGATCTCGTGGTAGATCAACTCTTGTAATACTCATATCATCAAGAATAAATCAAGCAGGACGTAGGGTTTTCCCTCCATCAAGAGGGCCCGAACCTGGGTAAAACATCATGTCCCCTGCCTCCTGTTACCATCTGCCTTAGACGCACAGTTCGGGACCCCCTACCTGAGATCTGCCGGTTTTGATACTGACACAGCTATTTTGACCTAATCCTAGAAATGGATGAGGTATGGGAGTTTGTTTTTCCTAAGCATCCTGGAATAGGATGACTTGACAGACCACAAGAATAATGGGCATCGAAACACGAATGTACAACTACCCTTGACTATCAACTAAGAGATGATGGTCAGAATACAACTGAAGAGGGACAACTCAAAGGAACATAACACTTTCTGAGTTGTGGATGCCTAGATTAGTATGTCGAACAAAGCTCAACATATATCTTCTGGATAATCCATGCAGAAAGGTAGAACTGGCAGAGTCACAACATAGAATCGAGAACTCATCAAGAGCACTCTGGTTGTGATCTTTAGGTTCAACGGGGAACTTCCGCCATAAGTAGTGCATGGTATTTGGAAGCGGAAAATACCACAGACCTCGAGGACTATCACAAAGGTTACTAATATCCTAAAGAACTAGGAAACACTATCAACATGAAGTAAGTAGGGTGAATCTCGGGTACAAGAACCCAGGAAAAGAATACCTAGTAACTAAGTGGCGTCACGGGATGCTTTCGAGAATCATGGCCGGGATTATCACACTGGGAACACAAAACATGGCTAGATTACTAGGTGATCCTCTAAGACACCTAGGGTCATAATAATAGCTCCAACATATATGTCTAGGCAACAGAGTACCTCAACTCACCGATTAGGGTGGTTAAACTGGCCCAAAGAAACATCGGGAACGGAAAGCAGGGAGTTGCAAATGCATCAGACTATTTTGAAACCAGGGATGACTCAGACAGCATAACGGCTGTAAATGCTCAAAAAGATTTGAGACATCCTGCAAAATAGTGGCATGACCACTCAACATCACAATACCAAGGTTCTAAGGCCAGCTATGAACATACAGAAGTAGTAAAAACTGAACTGAGACTTGAGTCCATCAATCCTATAAGTCTATGGATTCGTAACACGTGATCCAGATAGAAAGAATAGAAATCCTAGTTCCTTAACCCTGTAGGAAAGATAAGATGACTCGGATCATAAGGCATAAGGTATAAGGAGTAAAAAGAGCCTTACATTCCCTTCCGCAATCAGTTCCCCTATATATAACTAAAGCATTTCTAGACTTGACTTCGACAGTTTGGCTTGGTAATCCTACAGGCTGTCAGGCTCTGATAACAAAGCTATCAGGACCCCGATCCTAAGTCACACCGATCTAGCATGTAACACATCATATCACTTTGCAGACTCACGCACAGTATTCCCATGGGTGCCACCTTACCTGGCCCGGGACCGTTTGCGCCTTTTGGCGCACGTATATGATAGTGTCGCTAGTACCCATATGACAGAGAACCCAGGCCGACATGACTAGTCGTGAATCCAAGGTGGCACTAACTTACAAGGACATGCATACATGACCCAACAACGAACATGTCGGTCATCAACGTATGAACCCAAGTCATAGCAAGGACATAAAGGAACAACGCGTGACATTTCCCCGCAGGGATAGACATAGGAACGAAGAAGGACACATGCCGGCCAGCCAAAGTGTTCCGAAGCAGTAGCAAGCTACCATGGCTTAGTGGAAGCACTAGGAGACATTTCCCGATAAGAGAGGTTACCAAGGATAAACAACTAGGTTGTCAGATCCCACACATACCAAGCATTTCAATAAGATACACACAATATGCTCGATATGTGCAAATACAACATGGTATCACAAAAAAAACTCTACGACTCAAAGTATTTATTCATTAGGCTCCGAGGAGCCAGATATTACAAACATGGGTCCGATGACCCAACATTCAAGTCATACAAGAATAAGCACATGCGGAAGCTTAACTTGTCTGAGTACAGACAACTACAAATGAAAAGGTTGAGAAGCCTGACTATCTACAAGACCCTGCCGAGGGCACAAGATCGTAGCTGATGTAACAAGCTAAACATCGAAGTCCACGTGGAAGTACTAGTGAGACTGAAGTCTCTCTGCAAAACATAAATTAAGCAAACATGAGTACAAATGTACCCAGCAAGATTTACATCAGGACTAGCTACATATGCATTAGTATCAACAAAGGGGTGGTGGAGTTTAAATGCAGCAAGCCAGCTTTGAATCGGTGACTATAATGAACTACGACTGCAAGTAACTCTTTTGGGGTGGCGCACACGAGTCCACATATTCACCAATCAATACACCACTACGGATCTGCTCCCGTCTCCCTACGAGAACGCCATCCATAGCACTCACACTTATCTTGCGCATTTTAGAGTATCCACTTTCACTTGTCTATGAACTGTATAGGCAACCCAGAGGTTCTTTTGCCGCAGACGCGACTATTCGAATAGATCATGTTAACCCTGCAGGGGTGTACTTCTCCACACACACTCTCGCCACTTACTGTCATGTACACGTCATGTATCTCGGCAACCTTCAAGAGGAAGCCTGGCGAGGGTGTCGGCCACAACCTGACTAAGCACACAAGTCCCTAGTCCAGGTTTATCGCCTATTCAGGTTCCATCCGCAGGGAGACCCGCCGAGGTTTCCACATACGACCCCGAATGATGTGTGAAGTGTTCCCGAGGAACCAAACAGTCATCCCGGTACACCGTGCCATGTGCCTACCGCATCACAGCCCACCCCTCGTGTCATCGCTGCGCATGGCCCCCGGCATACTACAAACACCAGAAACTACTTGCAACTCCCAGACAGAGGACAGGGGCAGTTAATAAGTCGAGAGGGTCCATTGGTTTCGGGCCCAACATGTGGTAGCGGCTGTTCATGGATCACAAATACAGAACTCAGTTCCTAAGGACGGTTTCAATGAGACAACTCACCATGTACTCCTACATGGCCTCTCACTGCTAGCTTTACCAAATCGTGTTCACACACAGTAGGACATGTTCATCAACATTCCAATTCATCCCCGATGAATCAGACCTGACTCAACTCTAAGCAGTAGCAGGCATGACAAACAAGCATGAATGAGTAGGCACATCAGGGCTCAAACAACTCCTACTCATGCTAGTGGGTTTCATCTACTTACTGTGGCAATGACAGGTCATGCAGAGGAAAAGGGGTTCAACTACCACAACATGTAACAGATGAATCGTTGTTGTTCTAATGCAATAAACGAGATCAGGAGCGAGAGTGTGGGATTGTATCAGAATGAACAAGGGGGGTTTTGCTTGCCTGGCATTTCTGAAGATAGTATAGTTCTTCATCGGTGTCATCGATCTCATTGTCAGAACAACGTCTACTAAGGGGGAACAACACTGGCAAACAGAGAAGGAACACAATCAATGCAATGCAACAATATGATGCATGAATGTGACATGGCAATATGATGTGTTTTGAGCTAATGCAGCTAGCAACAGAAGGGTTTGAGTTGATTTGAACCAAAGTTTCAAATTCAAATTCAAACTATGAATTTCCAAAGTGCATTATAGATTGGATTTTTTTTGTTAATTTTTCATATACAAATTATTTCATTCTAAGCTACAGTTTTTCTATGATTTTTTCAAGTTTGGGGCATTTTCGGAAATTCATAAATCATTTCTGATTTATTAAATATCCAGAAAACATTTACCGCGTCAGCATTCCGTCACCCTGACGTTAGTAGGTTAACTGGTGGTCCAGGTCAAACCTGACCGGTGAGGCCCGAGATGCTGGAGGTGCTCGAAAAACCTCCACGGGGCTCGGATCGATGCGCTGAGGGCATCTCTAGGACGCTGGGGATGCACCGTGTTGGATGGTGGTGGTCTCTAGGCTCGGGTCCACTCGAGTTTGTGGCTACAGTGTGCAACCACTCGAGATCTTGCATTAGCGGGTTATTATGTGAAGCGGTGAGCATGGTAGACTAACCGGAGTGACCAAATGGTCACCAGAGCTGCGCCGACGACAAGCTTGGTGGTGGCGCGTCCGGTCAGCAAGGGAACGACGGATATGGCGGTTAAACGGGCGCGCAACAGAGGGATAAAGATGCAAGAGCTCACGGCAAGTGCATGGGAGTGAAGGTCGTGAGGTCGCCAGTGATCTCGGCGGCCGAGCGGGGAAGAGGTCGACAGGACGGCGATACAGGGCAAACGAGCGCTCGGGGCTCGGTCGAGGAGAAGTGGCAGATGACGGCGGAGATCATGGCAGCACGGGGAGGCGAGGGGAGCACGGTAGGCGTGGGTTCAACAACAGCGAGCGAACGACGGCATCGGCCATGGCGGGGAGAGGGTGAGGGAGAGAGCCAGGGGGAAGTGAGGGGGTCGGACGGATTTGGACGACAGCGGGGAGGTGAGCGGTGGCATCGCGCTGGCTAGGGGAGGCCACGTAGGCTGCTATGTGCCTCACCGAACACACGCGCGCGCCGGGCACATGCCCCGTCCGACTGGCGGGAGGAGGGAGACGACTAGCACTGGGCCAGTCAGCTGGGCCGGCACAGTGCCAGGCCAGTAAGTGGCCCAGGTTGGCCTTTCTCTCTCTTTCTCTCTCTAATTCTTTTCTGTTTTCTTTTTCTATTTTCTGTTTTTCTATTTTGGTTTAAAATTAATACTAAACCATTTCATAAAATCCTGGAAATAATTATGGGTACTTCCTTAATTATTCCAGTGACCCTTAACAATTTCCAACATTTTTGGAGCATCTAAAATATATATATATATATATATATATATATATATATATAGCATTTAAATGGCTCCAATTCAATTACTTTTGTGTTAAATCAAAAATTCAGAAATGACCTAAAAATATATTCATCATTTTTGGCAGAGGTTTCCACCTTAACCAGAAATCATGAACATTTTCAAAGGGCATTTTTGGGTTCTTTGAGAAAGATTTTATTTGAACCTATTTGAATTCTTTCTGGTGCTAGGGTTTGAACATCCGCAATTCAAATTCATTTGAATTTTAAACATGATGACATGATGATCGAGCAAAGACAACAGGGGTTGAGCTAGGTGTGTGACAGTACAAAAATTAGGTCGGGAGAAGACAGTGTAAGTTGGTCATTTCGCACACGAAGGTGACAAGTTCGCTCTCGGAACTAGGAGCCTTCTTGAGGGAAGCTCTGATTTGCAAGAATCTTACACCAAAGCTTGTCCCAATTCAGCCAAAAAAATTATTGCAGTATGTTGGTGCCATGTCATGACACCATGCCAAGTTTCATGATTTTCAGTCGTGTTTTGGATTTACAGGAATTAAAAAACCAAGTTTCTCAATCATTCCATCCGAGCCACGACACCCAGATGTTTGAATTTTATTCCCATTTCTTGCATGGGACATATAAATTCACCCAAAGACACACATGTGTTTTTCAGCAAACTTTGGTGCATTGGGGCATGTGCTTGTAGTTCAGATTTGAATTATGCACATTAAATGCCTAGAAACTCAATTAATGCATAAGAATGCCAAATGAACCCGAAATAATTCCAAATTTAAACACAACACTCATGTACTAGTTGCATGTTCACTGTACGTAAATGTTCTAGCAATACAAACACCGTCCTTTCCCTCCATAACACCATTTTGTCTTTCAAAACATAATGAAAAAATCAGGTATACCACAAACAGTTTACTAGAAAGAATCGTGTGGCATGTGATATAAAATATGTTGGCGCACCGTCTTGTGTGGCTTACGCAGGAACCTTTGTCGTCTACAGTCCACCGCCCCTGCTTGAACCACACTTGCGCCCCAGTTTCTCACGGCACCGAGCGAAATTTTGTTGCCACCGCGGAAATATCTATCTCCCCGCCCCCTCCCTCCTACTAGAAGCCACATTTCCATTGTTTCTCCTTGCTTTCCAAGTTTAAACCTTCACTGCTGCTTACTGGCAGCGCAACCTCCTCGCCGGTGACCCTTCTTCTTGTAGAGCCACCTCCTCGCCGGCTACCCTTCTTCTTACAGCGTCGCCTCCTCGCCAGTGACCCTTCCTCTTGCAGCGCCGCCTCCTCGCCAGCGACCCTTCTTCTTGCTACGCGGCCTCCTCACCGCCAACCCTTCTTCTTGCCGCGCGGCCTCGTCGATATGGTCAGGTAATCCACATGCCACCCACACCATCCTCCTCCTCCTTTCCCGTGCCACATGCCCCGACTGATGGAGCGACACCTTCCACCTAAATCACTGCCACCTCCTCCAATTAAGCGCCGCCCACAACCATTTTACACGCAGTATACCGTGGAGCTGAGTAGCATGCGGCCGCAAGTGCGAGCGAGGTCGCTATGGCTACCATGCGTGTCGACCGCCAGATCTCGGAGGAGCACCTCATCTTCGAGGCCACTGTCGACACTGATATGCCTCCGTCGTATCTATAATTTTTTATTGTTCCATGCCAATATTCTACAACTTTCATATACTTTTCGCAACTTTTTATACTATTTTTGGGACTAACATATTGATCCAGTGCCCAGTGCCAGTTCCTGTTTGTTGCATGGTTTTTTGTTTCGCAGAATATCCATTTCAAATGGAGTCCAAACGGAATAAAAACTGACGGAGATTTTTTTGGAATATATATGATTTTTGGGAAGAAAAAACCACACGAGACGGTGCCCGAGGGAGGCACAAGGCAGGGGGGCGCGCCCCACCCCCCTGGGCGCGCCCCTGACCCTCTTGGACACCCCGTAAGGCGGTTGACGCCCTTCTTTCGCTCCAAGAAAGCTACTATCCGGATAGAGATCGTGTTAAAATTTCAGCTCAATCGGAGTTACGGAACTCCGGGAATATAAGAAACGGTGAAAGGGCAGAATCTGGGAACGCAGAAACAGAGAGAGACAAAGAGACAGATCCAATCTCGGAGGGGCTTTCGCCCCTCCCATGTCATGGAGACCAAGGACCAGAGGGGAAACCCTTCTCCCATCTAGGGAGGAGGTCAAGGAAGAAGAAGAAGGAGGGGTGTCGGTGTCAAAACCGGCGGATCTCGGGTAGGGGGTCCCGAACTGTGCGTCTAGGCCGGATGGTAACAGGAGGCAAGGGACATGAAGTTTTACCCAGGTTCGGGCCCTCTTGATGGAGGTAAAACCCTACGTCCTGCTTGATTAATATTGATGATATGGGTAGTACAAGAGTAGATCTACCATGAGATCGGAGAGGCTAAACCCTAGAAGCTAGCCTATGGTATGATTGTTGTTCTGTATGTTGTCCTACGGACTAAAACCCTCCGGTTTATGTAGACACCGGAGAGGGTTAGGGTTACACCAAGTCGGTTACAATGGTAGGAGATCTATATATCAGTATCGCCAAGCTTGCCTTCCACGCCAAGGAAAGTCCCTTCCGGACACGGGACGAAGTCTTCAATCTTGTATCTTCATAATCCAGGAGTCCGGCTGAAGGTATAGTCCGGCCATCCGGACACCCCCTAATCCAGGACTCCCTCAGTATCCCCTGAACCAGGCTTCAATGACGATGAGTCCGGCACGCAGATTGTCTCCGGCATTGCAAGGCGGGTTCTCCTTTACATTCCATGTACCTGTCGAATAAAGTCCGGTTTCTTGTAAATGTTGCGCTCCTCGGCTTCTAAGCCCAATAATGGCCGTCTCCCACGTGTCAAACAAATATGAAAAGTTTGAGTGTTTTTACATCCACACCCCTAGCCGCGTAAATGAGCCGCCCATTTAAGGGGACGAGGATTTAGATCCAAACCACACCTTCTCCCCTTCGCGAGTGTTCATCAAAGCACATCCGACAAAGGTCCATACCACCATGGCTAGCCGTCGCAACTCCTCCTTTCGCCCCTCCAGCCCTCAGCCTGGAAATTGGAAGAGATGCTCCATCCCGCATAGCGAGCTAGTGACGCTCCAGACCAAGGGATTTCTCCCCCCGGCCTATATGGTCCCGGTTCGAGCCGGTGTTACCATCCATAATGGCGGAGAGCAAGCGGAGAGTGCCCCTAATCCCTCCAAAGGAGAGCGGGTATGCCTTGTCCCTTATTTAATAAGAGGGCTCGGATTTCCAATCCATCCGTTTCTCCGGGGGCTCCTGGAGTTCTATGGCCTCCAGCTACACAATCTTACGCCTGCCTCCGTATTGCATATCGCGGGCTTTGTAGCCCTCTGCGAGCTGTTCTTGGGTGTTGAGGCTCATTTCGGGCTGTGGAAAGAGCTATTCTGCCTTGTGCCCCGCTCTCAGAAGGGGTCGATATATCAAGTGGGCGGAGCCGAAGTGTGGTGCATTGCCGGGACCGGATATCTATCCGGAACCCCAAAGAAGGCGTCCGAGGACTGGCCTTCGGAATGGTTTTACATAGAGGACGTCCCACTGCCGGATCCTGTCCGGATCGGCCTCCCTGAGTTTGACAGTCCTCCACCAAAGAAGCGCCTAAGTTGGCGTCCACAGATCCCTCAGAGGGAAAGTGACAAGGACGTCAGTTACCTGATGAGCCGGATAAGATTGTTAGCTCATTCCGTACTGACCATGATCGGGGTCATGGCCGCATGCATCATGCGAAGGGTGCAACCGCTACAGTACAGAGGCCACCCCATGTGGGATTTCAACGGGGAGGACGACGCCACCCGCTACGGCCGTAAGGGACCGGATTCGGCTGCGGCCCTAATAAATACCTTGCCGCTTTGTACAAGGGAGAAGAGGAGGAATTTCTCCGAGTCAACCCGCAGGGTGGATTTTCTATGTACAATCCCCCAAGCTGGGTAATTGGTTTACTTGCCCATCCGTTTTATATTCCCATTGTTAAATATTCAGTCTAACGACTTTAACGCAGGAACTGTGCCAGGCTGTTAAAGAAATAAACATCCCTCCTCCACAACCCGAGGACCCAGGACGGTCCCTCGACCCGGCCTCTCAAGAGGATCCGGACTTATCTATGGAGCTAATTGATGGAGTGTTTCATCAATTGAGCAAGGACAGCGTCTTGGTCGCCATTACGGCCGATTACCCAGGGATAATCCCGGCCTCCCAGGTAACTGAGATCGAAGTCCCAGTACCCCGAATAGGGGTCCGCCCTCTCGTGTTTTAAGTTTCCTGATTACAACCGAGCTTTGTAGGGGAGGTTCTTGAGACGGGAGGCCGAACCTGCGGCGACAAGCCAACGAGGGGCCGCAGGGCCCCGTGGGCAGAAAAGAGGTGCAGTCCGGATCGAGACGTCAGCGCAAAGGTATGGCATGCCCCCTTATCCTAGGTGTTATACCTTCAAGGCATGTTAACATTCGTGCTCTCTTCAGGACAAAGAGAACTCGCCGGACTATATCCGGAGAGGCTGCCAATCGCGCCTCCACCAGCCAGGCTCCAAAGCCTGGTCCGGAGGCGGAGGCGAATGCAAGGCGCGCACCGGATGCTCCTCCGACGGAGGACGTGGACAGGTTGTTTGCCACCAACTCTGAGGTGGAGAGTGCCATGAACCACAGGCGTCGCCGGACAATTCTTCGCGACGCTTGTTTCTCCCGAGAGGCATTAGATGCCTTCAATTCGGGAGATGCGTACCTCCGTGCCGCTCAAAATGGTCTAGCCAGAGCCACGGAGCAATATGTAAAAGACATACAGGTAAGAAAATTTTGGTAATTATATATATATACCAGTAGCCCCCGAGACTTGAAACAGTTAGACTAACTGATTTAAGGATCATATGTTATGCAGGTTCTTACAGAAAAGAATTCCCTACTGTCCCAGGAGCTGGAAGAGTGCAAATCCCAACTTGAGGCCGCACTAGCCGCGGCAGGGGAGCCCAAGGATACCCCCTTTCGTAATATACACTTCGAAAGATAAGTATTTTGCGAAGCACGGCATGGGTGCGAATCTGACAAATGAAATTGCAGATGCCACCGGATTGAATCCGGAAAGGCAACACCTCCTACGCCAGCTGAAGGCTGGGGAGAAGGTGCTGACAAAGGTGAGGCGGGAGAAGAACGATCTCCAAGATGCCAACACCAAGCTGGGCATCGAGCTGAAAGATGTTCGTGCCCAGCTGTCAAACTCCGTTAAGGAGAATCAGCGGCTTCGGCGCGGCATATTTAGTAAGTGCTTGAATGAACCTTTGGAGAAAAAAAGTTCGGCGGGGAAGTCGACTAACAGAGTAATGTTTGTAGGTGTGCTAACAGGTCATCCTACAGAGGAGATGCCCGGTTCTACGAGTGACCTTTTTCTCGAGCTCTCGCAACTGCTCGAGCGAGTTCGGAAGGTGATGCGAGGCGTCGCCCAGGCCCTGTGGCCATCCATCTCCGTGCCCGAAGGTCTTGGAGAGCTTGCGGAGAAGCTAAAGGGAGCACGGCGGCGCTTCCGATTGTGGAAGATATCGGCCTGCCATCAAGGCGCTAGGGAGGCCTGGGCCATGGTGAAGACGCGGTACACAAAGGCTGACCCCAACCACATGGCCGAGGTCGGTCCTGTGGGGCCCGATGGGAAGGAGATCCCTGTAAGCTTAGTATACGGCCAAGTAGAATTGGCCGCAAAGTATTCCCAGCAGGACTGTAAATTAGACAGCCTGTTAGATGGTATTGAAGAGGAATACAATCAGTCAGAATGACTACGTAATTTAATTGACATTTATAATGCCTTCTAGCCGGATTGTAGATCGTTTGTCATGGCCGACCTTTTCGCTTCAGCCTCGGGACCTGACGGTCCGGAGTGTGTCCGAATTCCCATGCGGTTATATAAGAACCAGTGAGTGCATGGAGACCAGGCATAGGGGTCATTAATGCTTGAACAGACAAGTGCCCGACTAGTTATGTTATATTACATGGTTAGTAAGAAACATCTTCTAGGGAGAATAGTTCTGTTAGGGGTTCCTTTCCCTGGGAGGCATGCCCTAAAGTGCATGCCCATTCTGCGAAAAAGACAGAGGAAAAAGCATCTGGGGGCTCATAAATAAATAAGTAAAAAAGATCATCTTTTAGGTCACCGATCGAATATTCCCTTAAGAACGCTAGCTTTCGTCTTCACCCAGTCTGAGGTACACATCCGGCTGATCCGGCAGTAACAATCACAGAGGTGCTCCCTTTACCGCCCAGCAGAATAATCGGGAACGTAGGGGTAAGCACAGGAGCCAGGCAACCCAGCTTGGCCAAAACTTAAGTCATATCAATGCATATAATGGTGAAATAAAAGGTACATGCGGAAGTGTCACACATGTGTTGGGCATGAAGCCTGTATAAATAAGCTTCTAGTAAAAGAAGCCCCAGGTTTAATGAGTGCAAATAGCACGTCAGTTGATGAGGCTTTAAAGGCTATAAGAGAAAGAAAGGGGAGAAGGAGAGAAATGTAAGACAGACAGTATATAAAAAATGGACAGAGGAAGGAGACGAACACAGAGTCCGGCGCTAGGCATAGAATCTTCGGAGACGGGCTGCGTTCCATGGGTTCGGCTCGAGTCGGTTATCCGATGCATCTCGCAGGCGGTACGTTCCACCAGTCAGGACTTGGTCAATTATGAAGGGACCTTCCCACTTGGGCTTGAGTTTGTCCTTTTTCTTGTCCGGCAGGCGTAGAACTAATTCGCCAATGTTGTAATTTTTGGCCTGTACTTCTCTGCTTTGGTATCTTCAAGCCTGCTGTTGATAGAATGCGGAACAGGCTTTTGCCACGTCACGCTCCTCCTCCAATGTGTTCAAACTGTCCTGCCGATCGAGCTCGGCTTCTCTTTCTTCGCACATGCGCACTTGAGGTGAGTCATGAATTATGTTGCAAGGCAAAACTGCCTCTGCACCGTACACCATAAAGAATGGTGTGTATCCGGTGGTGCGATTCGGCATCGTCCGCAGCCCCCAGAGTACGGAGTCGAGCTCCTCTACCCAGTGCGTGTTAGATTCCTTGAGGGACCGCACTAATCTGGGTTTGATGCCGCTCATGATAAGACCATTTGCACGTTCGACCTGGCCGTTAGTTTGTGGGTGATAGACGGAAGCATAATCGAGCTTGATGCCCATGTTTTTGCACCAGAGTTTTACCTCGTCGGCCGTAAAGTTCTTGCCGTTATTAGTGATGATGCTGTGGGGCACGCCGTAACGGTGTACAACCCCGGATATAAAGTCTATCACGGGTCCGGATTCGGCCGTCTTAACAGGCTTGTCTTCTATCCATTTGGTGAACTTATCCACGATGACCAGTAAGTATTTTTTCTTGTGGGTTCCGCCTTTAAGGGGTCCAACCATGTCAAGCCCCCAAACCACGAAGGGCCAAGTGATGGGGATAGTTTGGAGGGCGGTGGGTGGCATATGGCTTTGGTTTGCAAAGAGCTGGCAACCGACGCATCGCTGGACTAAGTCCTGGGCGTCTGCCCAGGCTGTCAGCCAATAAAGGCCTGTACGGAAGGCCTTGCTTACAAGGGACAGGGCTGCAGCATGATGACCGCCGAGTCCGGCATGAGTTTCAGCCAGGAGGTTCCGCCCTTCCTCTTCGGAGATGCACCTTTGAAGGACTACGGTAGTGCTTTTCTTATAAAGCTCTCCCTCGTGGACTTTGTAGGCTTTGGATCGCCGCAATATGCAGCGTGCCTCATTTTGGTCCTCGGGGAGTTCCTGCCTAGTAAGGTAGGCTAGGAATGGTTCTGTCCACGGGGCGATGACAGCCATTATTACGTGGGCTGAAGGTGTTATTTCATTGGCAGAGCCTCCAATTGTGTCAGAATGTTCGGTGTCGGGCAGTGCGGTTGGGTCCGGGCTGTTATTGTTCGGCTCCCCTTCCCATACTGCGGATGGCTTGAACAGCATTTCCAAGAAGATGTTGGGGGGGGGGGGACTACATCGCGTTTTGCGCCGATGCGTGCCAGGACATCTGCTGCCTGATTATTTTCCCGGGCTATATGGTGAAATTCAAGCCCTTCGAACCGAGCTGACATTTTTAGGACGGCGTTGCGGTAAGCTGCCATTTTTGGATCCTTGGCATCGAAGTCTCCATTTATTTGGGATATTGCGAGGTTCGAGTCCCCACGCACCTCTAGGCGTTGAATGCCCATGGATACTGCCATCCGGAGACCATGTAAAAGGGCCTCATATTCGGCTGCATTGTTGGAGTCTGTGTACATAATCAGGAATACGTAATTAACTGTGTCTCCTGTGGGGGACGTCAAAACGACGCCAGCCCCTAGTCCGGCCTCCGTCCATTCTGCGAAATGCATGATCCATCGAATATGTGCCATACCCTTTAGGGAGTTCGGCCTCCGTCCATTCTGCGACGAAGTCGGCCAAAACTTGCGACTTGATGGCTTGCCATGGCTTATAAGTTATGTCGAACGGGAGGAGCTCAATGGCCCATTTTGCAATCCGGCCCGTTGCATCACGGTTGTTTATAATATCGTTAAGTGGTACTTCCGAGGCTATTGTTATTGAACACTCTCGAAAGTAGTGTCGTAGCTTTCGGGATGCGATGAATACCGCGTAAGCGATCTTTTGATAATGCGGGTACCATGATTTGCACGGAGTGAGGACAGTGGACACATAATAGACCGGTTTTTGAAGGGGGAATTTGTGTCCATCCATTTCTCGTTCGACGATGAGTACTGCGCTTATAACCTGATGTGTTGCTGCAATGTACAATAGCATTGGTTCGCCAATGTTTGGCGCGGCCAGGATTGGGTTTGTTGCCAATATGGATTTTATTTCGTTGAGTCCGGCCGTGGCTGCATCCGTCCATTCGAAGTGTTCGGTGAGCCGAAGGAGGCGGTAAAGGGGTAGGGCCTTTTCTCCCAAGCGGGAGATAAAGCGGCTTAGAGCCGCCACGCATCCGGTTAACTTTTGTATTTGTTTGATGTCCTTTGGGATATCCAATTGTGACAAAGCTTGGATCTTGGCTGGATTTGATTCAATTTCTCTACCGGATACAATGAAGCCCAAGAGCTTTCCAGCTGGTACGCCGAAAACACATTTTTCCGGGTTGAGCTTGATGTCGTATGTTCGGAGGTTATCAAATGTGAGCCTCAAGTCATCTACTAGAGATTCGACATGTCTTGTTTTGAAGACCACATCATCTACATATGCCTCCACTGTTTTGCCGATCTGGTTTGCCAGACATGTCTGAATCATGCGCTGATATGTTGCGCCGGTGTTTTTTAACCTGAAAGGCATTGTGTTGAAGTAGAATGGGCCGTATGGTGTAATAAATGTCGTTGCAGCTTGGTCTGATTCTGCCATCTTGATTTGATGGTAGCCGGAATATGCGTCGAGGAAACACAACGAATCATGTCCTGCGGTAGCGTCGATAATTTGATCGATGCGGGGGAGGGGGAAGGGATCCTTTGGGCAAGCCTTGTTAAGGTCTTTAAAATCAACGCACAGGCGCCAGGATTTGTCCTTCTTTGGTACCATCACCAGGTTTGCTAGCCAGTCCAGATGTTTTATATCTCTGATGAATCCGGCCTCCAATAGCTTTGCTAGATCCTCTCACATAGCCTGTCTCTTAGGTTTGGAAAAATGCCGAAGAGCTTGTTTGATAGGTTTGAATCCTTTTAGGATATTTAGGCTGTGCTCAGCCAGCCTGCATGGGATTCCTGGCATGTCCGAAGGGTGCCAGGCGAAAATATCCCAGTTCTCTCGTAGGAACTCTCACAGTGCAGCGTCTACATCAGGGTTTAACTGTGCCCCGATGGAAGCTGTTTTATAGGGGTCCGTTGGATGGACCTGGAATTTGACTATTTCGTCCGCCAGTTTAAAGGAGGTGGACTTGGATCTTTTGTCGAGTACCACATCGTCCCTATTCACCGTGGAGCGCAGCGCAGTCAGTTCCTCAGCCGCTAGGGCTACGGATAGTGCCTCGAGGGCTAGTGCGGCTGTCTTGTTTTCGGCGCGAAGTGCTATGTCTGGATCACTAGCAAGAGTGATGATCCCTTTAGGCCCGGGCATCTTGAGCTTCATGTACCCGTAATGGGGTATTGCTTGGAAGATTGTAAACGCTTCCCGCCCCAACAGAGCGTGATAACCGCTGCTGAACGGAGCAACATGGAACGTGACCTTTTCGGACATGTAATTATCCGGCGTGCTGAACACCACATCTAGCGTGATTTTTCCTGTACAACGCGCTTCTCGACTGGGGATTATTCCTCTAAAGGTTGTGCTGCTTCGCTCAATGCGGTTCCAGTCTATTTCCATTTGTTGAAGGGTTTCCTCATAAATGAGGTTCAATCCGCTGCCGCCGTCCATGAGTACCTTGGTAAGACGAAAGCCATCCACTATTGGACTGAGGACCAATGCGGCTGGTGGTCGGGCTGTTCGGAATTTAGGTTCATCACTGGCGTTAAAGGTAATAGCCGTGTCACTCCATGGGTTTATTGTTGCTACTTGGTAGACTTCGGCAAGGCTGTGGAGTATCCTTTTTCGCATATTATTTGATGCGAAAGTCTCGAAGACTGTTAATACCGTATTGGTGTCTCTGGGGTGGCTTTCTGTGGCCTCCGGAATTAGGAGATCTTCGCCAATTTTGGCCACCTGCCGGAGTATCCAACATGCTCTAAGGCTGTGAGTTGGTGTGGCGTCCTCTGTATTGTGAATTTTACAGGGTCCATTAAGCCATCCTTCCAGTACGGTTCCATGCCCTGTAGAGGGTTTTTGCTTTTTGGTGTTTGACCCGGGTGTCTGGCAATGATGCACCCTTTATTTCGGAATGGGTTTGTATTCAGGGCCAGGATCGTCCCAAAATTTTATTTTGGTTTTCCAGGCGCTTTCCATCGCACAGTATTTTCGTACAATGGACGCCAAGTCAGCGAAGCGTGTAATATCACGGCGACTTATGGCGTTGAAGATTCCCTTGTCCGTGCAATTATTGCAGAAGATTGAGATTGCGTCTTCCTCGCGGCAGCCCCTTATCCTGTTCCTAACCAGGAGGAATCTGGCCCAGTAATGATGCACTGTTTCTTCGGGCTCTTGCCTGATTTGGGATAGACCGCTTATGTTCGGCTGGGTGGGTGGAATTAAATCCGAAGCCTCACCCCATCTGAGGCTCAGAGGCCGAGGAATTTCCGAACTCGAAAATTTGGATTCCTGGATGTTGTCTAATGAATCCAACCCGTCGCCTGACTCTGAATTCAGGTCTTGAGTGATATCCTCCCCTCCACGGGTATCCGGCTTGGAGGGATCAGGAATCCGGACGTAGCTAGTCCTTAAGATAGATGAACGGTCGTCGCATTGTCCCTCTACCACGGCAACGTGATGGGTGACCTGGGGAGAGTTAATCTCTCTCAGATCGGGCTTAGGCCCAATCTGGTCGTAATCCGTAGCGACTCCCAGGGCGGCGATGCAATCCAAGAGCTCGTTTATGGAGGAGAGCTCCATTGGATCTAACTGCTCGACCAGTTCCGAGCTGACATGAAGATTGTTTTGCATGGCTCGAGAGGTCACCATCGGCGCAGAAGCCGAACAGGCGGTCATGAGAAAACCACCTAGCCGGAGTGTTTGGCCGACAGCCAAAGCTCCCTTAGCAACGGTGCCGTCTTTAAAGACGGGGCGAGGCATCCTTCCTGATGGCGATGACACAGAGGAACTCTCAATGAAAGCACCAATGTCGGTGTCAAAACCGGCAGATCTCGGGTAGGGGGTCCCGAACTGTGCGTCTAGCCGGATGGTAACAGGAGGCAAGGGACATGAAGTTTTACCCAGGTTCGGGCCCTCTTGATGGAGGTAAAACCCTATGTCATGCTTGATTAATAATTATGATATGGGTAGTACAACAGTAGATCTACCACGAGATCGGAGAGGCTAAACCCTAGAAGCTAGCCTATGGTATGATTGTTGTTTTGTATGTTATCCTACGGACTAAAACCCTCCGGTTTATATAGACACCGGAGAGTGTTAGGGTTACACCAAGTCGGTTACAATGGTAGGAGATCTATATAACCGTATCGCCAAGCTTGCCTTCCATGCCAAGGAAAGTCCCTTTCGGACACGGGACGAAGTCTTCAATCTTGTATCTTCATAATCTAGGAGTCCGGCTGAAGGTATAGTCCGGCCATCCGGACACCCCCTAATCCAGGACTCCCTCAAGGGGGCTCTCTCCCCCTCACTTCCGGTGGCACCGGAGTGCCACAAGGGGCCATCATCATCACCGCAATCTTCACCAACAACTTCACCGCCATCATCACCAACTCTTCCCCCCTCTATGCAGCGGTGTAACCTCTCTCTTACCCATTGTAATCTCTACCTAAATATGGTGCTCAACGCTATATATTATTTCCCAATGATGTTTGGCTATCCTATGATGTTTGAGTAGATCCGTTTTGTCCTATGGGCTATTAGATGATCATGATTGGTTTGAGTTGCATGTTTTATTATTGGTGCTGTCCTTTGGTGCTCTGCGTATCGCGCAAGCGTGAGGGATCCCCACTGTAGGGTGTTGCAATACGTTCATGATTCTCTTATAGTGGGTTGCGTGAGTGACTGAAACACAAACCCGAGTAAGGGGGTTGTTGCGTATGGGATAAACAGGACTTGATGCTTTAATGATATGGTTGGGTTTTACCTTAATGATCTTTAGTAGTTGCGGATGCTTGCTAGAGTTCCAATCATAAGTGCATATGATCCAAGTAGAGAAAGTATGTTAGCTTATGCCTCTTCCTCTTATAAAATTGCAATAGTGATTACCGATCTAGCTATCGATTGCCTAGGGACAAATAACTTTCTCGTAACAACAAGCTCTCTACTAAAACTAATTTAGTTGTGTCTTTATCTAAACAGACCCTACTTTTTATTTACATGCTCTTTCTTATCTTGCAAACCTATCCAACAACACCTACAAAGTACTTCTAGTTTCATACTTGTTCTAGGTAAAGAGAACGTCAAGCGTGCATAGAGTTGTATCGGTGGTCCATAGAACTTGAGGGAATATTTGTTCTGCCTTTAGCTCCTCATTGGGTTCGACACTCTTACTTATCGAAAACTGTTGCGATCCCCTATACTTGCGGGTTATCAAGACCTTTTTCTGGTGCCGTTGCTGGGGAGCAATAGCGTGGGGTGAATATTCTCGTGTGTGCTTGTTTGCTTTATCACTAAGTAATTTTAGTTGCTGTTTTAGTTGTTCTTTATCTTTAGTAATGGATATGGAACACGAAATACCAAAAAAAATTAGGTGTACTTGCTGCTCATCGAGATGAGGAACCTCCTAAAACCCTCGATGCTCGTTATGTGACAAATATTATGTACTACTTTGATAATCCAGAGAAAACCCCATTCAATTTGGTAATGGGAGACACGTTGGATCAACTTGAATACTTTAGGGATTATCGCTTGATTCAAAAAGGGAAACTATTATGGGATCAAATTTATATGTTGAAATGGTATGCTAGGCAACTATGCTCGAGATATGATTATACTTGTTGCTCTAGGATGAAGGCTCCACACCTTCCCTTTTCATGCGAATTTAATGATAATAAAACCTTAGCTTCTTATGCTAATGGTATATATGATTAATATGATGTCGAACAAATAGAAGAATTTGTTGCTTCTAAGGGTGCTTATGAAATTGAATCTTTGTTTGAAAAGTAAGAAGCTTTTGATGATGATGTTTATAGGCCTGAAAATTTTCTATATTGAAATATTGCTATGATAATTATGAATATAATTCCTATATTGATGCGCTTATTGAGAAAGTCTCCGCTGTCCAAGAAGAGACTAATATTTTACAAGAGCTTATGGAAGAAGAAATTAATGAAACTGTGAGCTCATTGGATGAAAAAGATGATGAGGAGAGCGAAGAACAAAAGGAGGAAGAGCGGATTAGCTACCCGTGCCGACCTTCTAATAAGAGTAACTCTTCAACTCATACATTGTTTAAATTCCCTTCGTGCATACCGAAGGATGATTGCTATGATGATTGTTATGATCACGTTGATTCTCTTGAAATATCCCTTTTTGATGATGCTTGCTATGCTTGTGGCCAAGATGCCAATATGAATTATGATTATGGAGATGAACTTGCTATAGTTCCTTATGTTAAACATGAAATTGTTGCTATTGCACCCACAAATCACTACAAAAAAATTACACTTCCGTGATGATATGTGTTTGTCACAGTAGGTCGCGTTTTTTGTCATGCATGTACATCCATGGCAAATTTATGACAGAATCAAGATAGTCATACCTGTGCTGTCATAGAAGTGTTCCATGACATTACCAAAATTATCATCACGGAAGTGTCCACTTCCATAACGATAAATCGCACGTCACAGAAGTGCTTTCGTCAAGGGTGACCGACACGTGGCATCCACCATAACGGAACGTCGTTAAGCTATCGGGTCGGGTTTTGGATCCGATAACCCGTTAGCAGCCCCGACCAATGGGGATTTTCCACGTGTAAAATCATCATTGGCTGGAGGAAACACGTGTCGGCTCATCGTGGGGACAGATGTCATCCACTCATTGGACAGAAGGCGCCTATGATGCATTGACACGTGGCACGACCCAACAGAGGCCCATTCTTGTGAAAAGGCCGGCCCGTTTGACTTGGTCAAAAGGTGGCGGGCCGGCCCATGGAAAGCCTGTTAACGACCTGTTCGCATATAGCCCATTTACAGCCCGCTAACCAAAGGTCCGTTACGCCTTATCTGAATTAGGCCCAGTAGCATCATCTGGGCCATCCAATATGATTCCAGCCCGTTTTCACTTCTGGCCCATGTATGGCCCATGACGTCTTTCGGCCCATATGAGGCTCTATGTAACTCTTGGCCTATTAACGACCCGTGGTGAAACTGGCCCGTAATGAACAGTGTATCACTTTACACCCATTAACGGCCTGTGGTGAAACTGGCCTGTAATGAACAGTGTATCACTTTATACCCATTAACGGCCCGTTATTCCGTTGGGCCCTCTCCAGCCCATGTTATCTTTTGGCCTTCTCAGAGCCCATTTATTCTTGGGCTCATTTCCAGCATTCGTTTACTTACGGCCCGTTACTGTCATTTTCTGCTTGTGGGCCAAATTCAGCCCGTGGTTACAGTCGGCCCGTTTGTGGGCCGTTAATACATTGGGTCGTTTTCATAATGTCATCAAATACGGCCTATTAACGATGGCCCGTTATGGTCGGCCCATGAACGGACGATTCCAACTCTAGCCCATTTACGGCTAGAATGCAGTCGGTTTGGCCCATGTTTGGCCAATCGATCATACGGCCCGTAGAAGGCCCACTGTTTCTATGGCCCGTAGAAGGCCCACTGTTTCTACGGCCCGTAGGAGGCCCAGTGTCACTACAGTAAATATTAGCCCATGGTTATTGTGGCCTAGTTTTAAAAAATAGGTTATTGCAGCCACTAGCAAACCGTAGAAAAAGAACTGCACTGACTACAAGCAAACAAATAAACAAGACAACAAGGAAATAAGTAAGAAAGCAACTTACACTAGGCTATCACGGCTATTACACATATTACATCCACTGGGCATCAATGTTCGCCACCAGTGCAAATATAGGGAACACAGCAGCATATAAACGACGTAGCAAAACAAGTCCAGAACTAAAACCACTTCGGAAGAGCTCAAGAAACAATATCCTGGGTACCCATAATGCTGGCAAGATGCTTAGCAAGCTTATTAACTTTCTCTTGTTTGGTGCTTAAGTCCTCAAGCGCTTGCTGTTGCACCAGAAAGTATGCATCTGAATTCTGCAGGGACTTCCTCAGTCCTTCGGCTTCCTGTCGCATAACATCTGGTCAATGTATTTCAACTTGAAGTTGAGACTCAAGAAGCCGAACTGATTCAGGCAATGAGTTCGAAGAGCTGGTGCAGCAGTGGTAGCCAGTAACTCGAACACTACATCAAGACAGGACTTTGGGGTTGTCTCAGTGACTTCAATATAGTTTTTATCAGCTTTCTTGGAGACCAACAGGGATGTCTCACTATCTTGAACCTTATCTGCATTACTTCCTTTACCATTGCATAACAAGGTACTCTTCTCCAATATTTTATCCGCGTTCTAAAAGAGAAACAAACAAACACATCTCAGGTTTACAATGTAGTATATGAAACTCATTTTGGTAAACCAGTTCAGTAGTAAGGTGTACAGGATAACAGCATGAAACAAACATATATCTATGTAGTATGGTCACTGTATGGTCTATATCATTCTAGTTTATGTTGCCAAATCAAGATAGATACAGTTCGAATCATATCTATTTAAGACAAAGCAGCATAGACAGAATATAAGTGTGGGAAACTACACAACAATAACAACACTTGTAATGTGCATGGCATGAGAACATAATTGTTTATTCAATTGAAACTGAAATCAACATAGAGCAAGTTACAACAGCAAACTGCCAAACACGTTGAAGAAACAGGTTTAAAACACACCTATTGCGCCATTGGAGTTTCAATTGCATCCTTCAAATTTGAAATTAGTTGGTATCAGTAAATACAGTGATGCAAGAGCAAAGTAGTATGAACCATAGCTACGGAACCTGACCTGAGAACAATTCTTCTTCTGCTTTAAGCGTTGACTTCGGGTTCGGAGTGGTGGTCCTCGTGATTTGGGCACTGCAGTTGCCTTACTAACTGCTCATGTTTGGGTGCTCTGTGGTGGAGACAGTGTTGTGTCAACGGGAACTGGGTGTCTATCTGCTGGGGTTGGGGTTAGAAGGGGTGTAGCTAGTTCTCTATCCAACTGGGTAGGGGTACAATCTGCATGAGTGTGGGTTATGTGTGGTGGGGTTGGTTCTTGGGCAAGTACAACCGTGGTTCTATCTGCATCGACAAGTAGCATGATCTTTTCTGAAGACCGTGTTTTTACTCCCACAGATACTGCCATCACTCCCTCCAATTGAAATGGCTGATAAACAAGAAAAGTAATTGAATGTACAGACATTGTAAGATAGACAGGTGCAATGGATAGTAGGGAAGAAAACATGGCATGAAATAATTCACATTTATGTTGTCTAAGCAAACAGAATAGTAGGACATAATTTCACATATATGATGGCTAATTAAACAGGATAGCATGACACAATTTCACATGTATGATGTCTAACTAAACAGGATAGAATGACATACTTCAAAATATGATGACTATGTAAACAGGATGACATGATATAACTATATGATGTGTCTATTAAAGTGGTTGGCATGCCATAAATCACAAACATGTCGTCGATGGAAACATGATGGCATGATATAATTCACGGATAGAATGACATAATTTAAATATGATGACTATGTAAACAGGATGAGATGATATAACAATATTATGTCTTTAGAAAATGGGTTGGCATGCCATAATTCAGATACATGCTGTCTATGTAAACATCATGGCATGACATAACTCAAATATATGATTTATATACTAAGGGAGTGAGCAGAGGGCAATCGCATATATGATGTGTCAACTAAGGAGATGGCATTCAATATTGTGTATATGATGTAAAAACTAAGCATTGCAATACAACCTATGCATTATATGAGTAATATAACCCTGCCAAGTTTGAGCATACACCTCAGGGGGATAATAGGACTGGTCATCTGCCTCTGAATCCTCCTCTGAAGAGCTATCTGTAACCAGCAAGATATCTGCTTCAGCAGGTAGCATTGTCTGCTCTGAAGACCTTGTTTTCACTCCATATTTCTCCATCACCAATTCAAATGGATGATGCACAGGAAGAGTAGTGGAATATACAAACATTGTCGACAAAAGCAATGAGAAATACAAAAAAAGGACGGCATGATATAATTCACATATATGACGCTTGCCTAAACAGCATGGCATTGCATAATTCACATACATAATGCCTTACAACAAGATAACATTGCATAATTCACATATATAATGTCTTGCAACAAGATGGCATTGCATAATTCACATATATGGTAATTAGACACTAAATAGGTGGCATTCACACAAAGCATGTCTAAACTAAGAAAATGACATAGCAATGCTAGATACCATACGCACGATATGAGCAACATAACCCTGCCAAGTTAGGGCATGCACCTCAGGGGGGGGGGAATATGACTGGTCATCTGTTTCCGAATCATCCTCTGAGGAGCTATCGGTAACCAGCAAGACATGCGCTTCGTCAGATAGCATTGTCTGCTCTGAAGACCTTGTTTCCACTCCAGATTTTTCCATGACTGTGCCAAATGGCTGATGCACAGGAAGAGTAATTGAATGTACTAAAATTGTTGACAAATTTAACACGTAATAAAAAATGATGGCATGATATAATTCATATATAAGATGACTGGCTAACCAGGGTGGCATTGCAAAATTCACATATATGATGCCTGGCTAGACAAGATGGCATTGCATGATTCACATATATGATAAAGAAAGTAAACAGATGGCATTGACACAAAGCATGTCTAAACTAAGCAGATGACATCTTTAATGTATACGGTAAGCAATGCAAGGCACCATACGCATGATATTACCAACAACAGCATGCCAAGTTAGAGCAAAGACCTCATGGGGTAAATAGGAGTTGTCTTCTCCTTCTGAATCCCCTCATAACAGTTATCTTCCTCTTGATTACGATCCGAAATGGGCGGAGGCAGGGCTGCCTTTGCGCCCACCATGGAACGACGTCTGCATGCAATTTAGTGCCACGCAAGGCTCGTCTCTTTTGCTCTACATGATCAATTCCATTGTGTACAATAACTGGCATGCATAGGAATAAAACATAGTGAGATTATGTAAGGAGTGCATGCATAAATCCAGAGTGATGGTAGCAAACTATGGATAGAACCAAAACCAATGATAGCAGGTAGATAATAGCTTTAGTTCAAAATACAGATAATGGCTCCTTTAATGTTTGTTTGCACCCAACATGAAACTCATAGTAGACACCGGAGATTAACCAGATAGTAGACATATAGTACTGATTGCTGCCCCAATATGTACCCCACAACCATTTAAAAACTCAAGTTTCAGCATTAGTTTGGACCTGACTCGGAGTCTAATAGGTGAACACAACGATAATATAGCATGTCATCATATTAAGCGACGCATAACGTAAGCAGACACGGAAGAGTGCGACCTCTCTTGCGGACCCGTGTAGTCCTCAAGGTCATCTGCTCAGTTGATGATGGTAATGTAGTTGCCGTGGCTGCCAGCGGCGGGAAAGAAGATCTGACGCGGCGAAAGACAGTCTAGAGAGTGGACCCCTGCTGTGGTGAACCCTTCCGTCGTTGGAGCAGCTGAGCTGGGGTGGAACACAACGCCGCAGGAGCAAGACAAACCACACAAGGTTTTCTTTGACACATATCTATAACAGAAGTAATTGAGTAAGGGCTTGTTTGAATTTGAGGATTCTAACAATGCAGGGATAGGAAATAGACAGGAATAGGATAGGAATGCATGTGCAAAACAGAGAATTTAAAAACACAGGATTTCTGCCAATCTGGGTGTTTGATTCACAACAATTGGAAGATCAGAGGATGCAAAAAGCATGGTGAGATTAAAGCAAACCACAAGAAAATGTACGGTTATAATGCTATTATGCTACTATCTCTTAGTCTTGTGTTTGATGAATAGGAATATGAAAAGGAGGAGAAGTGGAAATTAGAATTCTTACGGTTTTTCTTTCAAGGAGACACTAAAGGAACAAATCCTACAGTTTTCCTTTGCTCCATTCCTTTGCACCAAATTCGTGAAAAGTAGTACCATAGGAAACTTTCCAATTCCGATGTTTTTCATTCACTTTTCCTTTCAAGCACTTGCGATTCTAGTAGGAAGGCTTGAGCAAGGAAAATCCTACACTAAAAAATGTTTTTGTGCTACTTCTATTACTTTGGACCCAGGCCACTACCATACTAGCTCAACTCTCGGGCCCATCGACAAATGCACAGCTCAAACGCGCACAGATAAATAATGACGGTGTTCAAGAGAGTCCATCACTGATAGCTAATTTGCCTGGTACCTCAATGCTTGTCATATAGTAGGATAAAATAATAGTATTTCCCGTTACTATGAGTGCTCAGTGGACAATATATATAACATGTAGAGTAAAAAAGAGATGCAACAAGTGTACAACCTCTTTGGCGAAGCCATGTCGATCACAGTGTGATTGGGTTGGCCGGCGAGGATGCTCCGGCTGACTTGGCTGTCGAAGGAGGGGAAGAAGATCTTAGGTGTCTGGAGATGGAGCCCGAGGTAGTGCTCCGCTGTGATGGAGGGTTTCGTCATTGGAGCAGCTCCGGTGAGTTGTACGACGCCGAGGCTAAAGCAGGACAAGAGAGACAACGAACAACATTAACCTGAGTGGAATTCTAATAGCATCTCCAATACATGACATAAAATACATAACCACAAAGTGCTAGATGTAAAATACATCAGCCGCTCATCTCTGAACTTAACTGTCAAAACTGAATTTAACTGTCAAAATTGAACTTAACTGTCGAAACTAAACTTAACTGTCGAAACTGAATTTTGCTGTCGAAACTGAATTTTGATGTTGAAACTGAACGCACTAGCAAGGTGAGGCTACACGTCGGTTGACTGGCTTTTTCATCTCTGGTCAGTCGATTTTGCAGCCATTGGATACGAAATCAAGGTCCTACGGTTCATCTTCAACCTCCACCCCCCTGAGCTGGCCAAACAGTAGCCCCCCGCCGCCCGCGGCCGGCGGTGCGCCACCCCGCCCGCCTTGAAAACACTCCCCACCTCCGGTCCGCCGCCGCCCCGGCCATCCCTCTAGGCTCCCCAGTGCCGAGCTTTTTCTCCGGCGATCCCCACGCCACCGCCCCGCCAACGCCCCGCCACCACCGGCGACCACCGCCCCCATCCTGAACCCTAAGATAGATAGTGGGGTACCTCTTCGGGGAGCCCCCCTCCCTGCTGCGGCTGGTTCTTCCTTCACCCCGACGGCATCGGAGTGAAGTGTAGCTAAATCGGAGCAACATTGCAAGCAAGAGCGAGAGCGAGAGCAGCAGCGCGAGCAAGAGCAATAGCAAGAGCAGACAAGGCAGGGGACCGAGAGCAAGAGCAGAGCAGCAACGCGAGCGAGAGCTAAAGCAGCAGCAGGTCCTACTAATGTGGACGTCGCCGCCGAGGGAGCGACGCCGTGGAGGAAGTGGCCGGCGAGGCCGCTGTGGATGGAGCTGCGCCGTGTGGGCTCGGGACCGAGCGCCGGCAACATCGTGAGATCGAATCAAGAAGAAAATGCGGTGATTAGTGTACAACCTATTTGGTGGTGCCGATTAGGCTGCAGCTTCATTCGAGGAAACGGTGATGATGATGCTCTTCTGGTGGTGCAGGTGAAGACGGCGGTGTGGGAATGGAGGTGGCGCGAAAGACGAGGGGAACGTCGGGGCAGCTCCTTGGAGGTGGAGGACGGGGTGGCTGAACCGGCGGGACGATGAGATCGACGACGGATCCTCATCCGGTATGGTGGATGAGGGACGTCGAGGTGTTGCTGTAGACGACGTCGTCGGGGAAGAGGCTCTGGCTGGGTGGCGGACGGGGCAGGGTGTGGGGTTTCGTCGTGGGTTTTCGCGGCCTCGGTGTACGAATGGGTGGGTGGATGGGATGGCAGTGGGGAACCATGGCTTAGAGACGCGCTTGTCCGAAATGTGGGGTAAGTTACAAAAGTACCCCCACCGATTTGAGGCGGTTCTTTCGGTTCAGGGGTACCACGGGCATTGTAATTTCGGAATAGCAAGGCGCGGGTTGAGATGGAGGGAGTTGTCGGAGCACAACGAGACAAAGATATATCTTAAATATTTCGGGCTAACAAGGCGCGGGTTGAAGAGGCGGGAGTTTCGCAGCACAATAGACAGAGACGCTAGCTTGAATTTTCGGCATAACAAGGTGCGGCTTGAAATTTCGGAAGAACAAGCTTAACGTGTACCCAAAAAAAGACAATTTGCACCTCAACACGCACAACACACACACAAACACCATTTAGACTAGAGTAAGGTACACGTGCATTGCACGCATGAGATTTGGCAACCAAATTATGAATAAATACCACATTATAGCATGCAATCTTTGAGTCATATATGCATGATGTAGATGTTTGTTTAATTCTTATAGTTCATTTCATTCAAAATCATCTAGTTTTTATAAGAAAGCTAATCTATTTTAAGATTCATGGAATTGTGTGTCGTAAGACATATAGTAAAAACAAATAATGGCAAATCATGTAGAAAAACATTTGGGCAATTCTGATACAGAAGATTCTAGAACCAATAAGAAGTGCTTGTGTTTTGATGTTTGTGCATTATGCTTAAGTTCAACTATGGAGTCTTCTAGATTATACATGTGGCGAAATCTGGTGGAATCTAGATGATATCCAACAGCCAGTAGTGCTCAAATTTGCCATCTTTGGACCATTGGATTCGCCTCATCCAACGACCATCTTTCAAAGTTAAAGTTACCCACACACAATATAAAAAAATATAATATATAATATATATAGGGGTATAGACATAGATATGTGATGCCAAAGCCGCCCATCATCCCCAATTAGAATAGCGTGTCCATGCACGGATGCGACGTGGCCAAATGATGTCTGCCATCGGTATCTCAAATTCAAATCAGTCTGACCTTGTTCAATGTGTATACATTACAACATGCTCGTTTCAAAACCACACCGCGTAGATCTCTGTTATATTCATGCATGCATGGGTTTCGAACATCAGGATCTCTTATTCAAATATTTGAATTCAACTTTACATTGATTGTGACCTCACCTATTCAGCTATTCTTTTACACCCACACAGTAGTCTTCTCTTTATAATTGTACCACTAACTTTCTCTCATGCATGCATGCACACACACTACCAGTCGGCATTATCCATCGCACACATGCAATCTTTTTCTTCAGGTCGGTCTCCCATGAAGGCACACACCAACACACACCCCCCTCTCCATCATATCGGACATTCTTTATCTCTCACGTGTGCATGCGCAACGATCGATGTTCCTCTATGTATGTGTGTATATAGCTAGGTCTTTCATAGGTTTCCACACAAACCGATCAATCGATATACCCAGTGAGGTCTCACCCTCTTTCCTATGTCCACATCGATCAATCTATACCTCTCTATATCGGATTAACATATATAGCTAATACACCCACATTAATTATGTATCCAGCATCCCCCTCTCATCATCCATGCCTTCCGCTTCATCTCTCAGGCGCGTGCACAATGGCGAAGACAGGGGGCAGTAAGGGCCCTACCCCCTCCCCCCCTAACATCACTATATATCAAGGCTAATATGAAGGTGATCGTTAGACAATTTCTGCTAAAAATGGTTTAAGTTCATGAATTGACCCTCCTCGTAAAGGATTAGCAATGCTTGGCCCCCTAGCTCATTTATTTCCCATGGCTCCGCCACTGCGCGCATCAGCGCACGTGTTCGCCCCCTCTCTCTAAATATCGATCTCGCACTTGTGCATTCCTTCATAGTCTCCCTCCACTCGGCCCCTCGCACCATCTTCTAGCCCCCCACCGGATTTTGCCACATGTACAATCTAGAAGACTCCATGGTTGAACTTAAGCATAATGCACAAACCTCAAAACAACAGTGGTTCTCTTTTGTTCTAGAATCTTCCGTGTCATAACTGCCCAAACTTTTTTCTAGTTGAATTGCCATTATTTGTTTTTACTTTATGCTTTACAACGCACAATTCCATGAATCATAAAATAGATTAAGGGCTTCTTTGATTCAAAGGATTCTCAAAGGAATTTTGGAGGATTCTAATCATTAGGAATTTTTCCTATCTTGGTTGTTTGATTCATAGGATTGTAAACCATAATAATTTTTCCATATGATTCATTTGCACTAGATTTCATAGGAAACATCCCATCCACTCAAACCTCTTTGAAAGAATTCTGCATTTTTTCTATGCACAATCAAACACTCGTACGATCCTATAGGATTCAAGACGACATTCCACTATAATCCCATGTTTTTCCTATTCCTGCGTTCTTAGCGTTTTTATAAAAACTAATTGATTTTGAATGAGAGAACTATAAGAATTAAACGAAGGGCTACATCAGGCATATATGACTCAGAGCTTACATGCTATAGTGTGGTATTTATTCATAATTTGGTTGCAAAATCTGATGTGTGCAATGCACGTGTACCTTACTAGTACTTTGAGTATGTGCAAAACACGTAAATTAGAATACCAATGGCACGCTACAGAGTGTCTCTCTTACAGTTCATGAAGCCACATGGCACATGTGTAGGCGTTGTCACGACCTCCTTGCGTGGATTGATCACAGTGACGTGCTGCTGGTTCCAGAAGAATGTACTCGTCCTCCCTGAGCCATACTGGCGGTACATGCACTAAGTGAAGATGTGCACGAACGCCATGCACGCACTCATTCCTCGCACGCACACGCGGGTACACGGGCGGACGCAATTTTGTACCAAGATCCACCCATGTGATAATTTGATGCGTGTAAAGTCGTTCACTTCATTGATGGTCAATTAATACAGCGCATGCAAATTGAGTGGACGTGAGGGCGGAAGAAAGACATTATTACTCCACCGCGCATGCGAGTAGTTAAATCGTGGGTTGCTAGTAGTACTTCCATTGGTCTCCTTCGTATTTTGTGCCAATTTTTGACAGTAACATAATATTTATGCATTTGAGCAGTGTAGTACTTGAAATTTATGTTCCGCTAAACTCATCTGGAGCCATTTCGGGCCTCGAAACCAAAACCATCAATTAATCTTTACCTTGTTCCCATCACATTCGAAAGCCTGCTCACACCTACTAGTAGTACATACCAAACCTGAATGTGTTCCCACTATGCAGGTATTAGTACTAGTGATAGTACTTAGGTTATAAAAAGGGGAACTACCTAACCGAAAATCACTCTACCTTTCCTCCTCATAAGTGCTTCTTCTTCGTCCGTCGTTGCCATGGCCGGTGAGCAAAGCTCTAGGTCGAGAACTACTCGTAACAAGGGAGCGGCAACCAACGTACAGACCTCGAAAGATCTCTCACGGGCAGGCGATGGCTCCCAGGAGCGCCCTAGCCGTGGAGGCGAACATGCCGATCCAGTGGAGCTGGAGTCGTTATCCCTCGACGGCATGCCCGATCAGCTCAATAAGCAGAAGGAGTTCATCCAAGGCTTGATGGAGTTGCTGAAGGAGAGCCTCGATGACATGCCCGCTGAGCTCAATCAACAGGGGGGAGTTGACCGCCGGCTTGGTGATGCTACTGAAGAAGAGCATTGCCTCGGAGAAGAAGGCGACCAGCGAAATCCTGCGACTTCGGGAGGACAATGCGAAGCTCTGCCACGAGATCGACCTGTTAAAGGAGAAGAACGCCAGCTGGAAGAAGTTGAATGAGAATAGTAGTTCCTCGATGAAGATGCTGCAGGCCCTCGCCATGGAACAGAAGGAAGAGTTGGCGAATCTCCGCATCGAGCACCCGGCTGCTGTCAAGGTACGTAATATGGCCGTGGAACAGATGATGAAGGCTCGCATCGAGAAATGCCGCGTCATGGACACAATGATGAAGATGGCGGAGGAGACGCGCAAGGAGATGGAGGTCGTGGAGGCAATGAAGAAGCAGTTACGACTCGTGGCGAATTAGATCATTTGGGGTGATAATCTTCATTCTTCTTTTGCTCCTGTGTTTGATCTTTTGCTTTGGGTGTTTCACCGCACGTGTCACGTTCTCTGCGAGGCATGAATAGAACAATGTCTTTATTGAGGGAATGGATAGAACAATGCTAACAATGAGATGACTGGCAAATTAGATCATTTTTATCGCCATATGGCACTAGGCTGCCGTGTTTCGTGCTCCTCCGTCGCAGTACTACTCCAGTGGAAAACTTGAGTATACCGCACGGTTCTTTGCTCCTCCTCGATCAGGTCGTCAGCGCATTTATACGAGCAGTCAAATCACAAGGCCCCGCCTTCCAGCAATAATGAGCCGTCAAATCACAAAGGCCCTCGCCTCTCGTGAAACCGACTAAGCTAGACTGCCCCGCCCTCTAGCCTTTTAAAAAATGTATACTTTTGTACAACAGTAGTATCGATGGATTGCGCCATGGAGCAAAACTTGAAATTAAAAAAAAGGTGGTACATATAGAGAGCGCTCGTCGCCAAATTATGCATATAGTACTATTAAAAAGGCTAGTCACAATAATGGTGTCCAGCACAACCCACCCCTCAAATAAAACTAAGAGGGTGCTTGGATACGTTTTAGTCCCATGACTAAAAGTAGTGGGACTAAACATGCTAGCCTCACCCATGCTTGGATCCAAATACTAAAAAGGCTAAAATCAAGTTAATGAGCATTTATTATCCTCCAAACCCTCCAATCCAGAACTCGCCTGTATTAAAGGAGAGGAGTTAAATGAGTAGAGAGAGGACTAATCCACATTTTAGTAGGGGTACCCCTGACTAAAAAATTTAGTCTCAAGACTAGTTTTAGCCCCTCTTTAGTCAGGGGTGCTTGGAACTTTAGCCTCTTAAAGAGACTATTTTTAGTCAGACTAAAATAAGTCCCTTGGATCCAAACACCCTCCAAGCATCCTGGAATTCTTTGACAAAACTAAGCACCCTGAAATTCTTTGACAACTAAACTGCTGGCTATATGATGTTGGCCATATATATTGTACGTATATAATGTGAAGAAACAAGTGGTAGTACTATACCAACTAAAAGATGAAATGTAAGAAATACTAGTATGTACGTACTGAAGAGTTAAAGTAACGAGAAGAAACATAACATAGTTCTGCTGGGGGCTCAGCACAACACACCCCTCAAATTAAATTAAGCACATCTGAAATTAAACTTTGCAACTATTCTGGTAGACACAGCATTAGAACCACCATGAGCAACGACACTGCCACCTTACTCGGAGTCCTCGTCCACGTCCTCGACTTCGTCCTTGTCCCTCTTCCTCTTGGTCGATACTTCTTTGCTTGAACCGCACACTTGGTTGTTGCTCTTCATCCAACCCTTGTAGATATTGAAGCAAAGGTAGCCATCCATTGCAGCGTAGTGGATGTGGTCTATATCTAGTATATTCCACTGCCATGCATGACGATGAAATGTGTAATGAGGTTTCTCCAGTTTACCGTACGAAGGATGAACCATGGCTCCTGCCAGGATCAGCATTGAAGGCTGACGAGAGGACACCAGCCGATTCTTCTGGAGGTCGAAGGTGTTGCCTACAACGAGGCCTATCCGACGCAGGACTTCTTTGTTGTTACCAAAGTCTACAGTAACGAATTTCACTGTTTTGTCCTTGAGGAAGTTCTTAAAATCGTGGCACTCAACATCGGCATGGCATATGTGGTAGACTAAGCAAATGTTATGTACGCAAACCTGGATCACGGTGGGCTTCTTCCTCTCTTTGTCCTTTAGATCCTTCTCTCGTCCCAGGACTGTGGTGTACTCAACATCTAGCCCAGCGACCCACTCATCATCTGAGTTTTCGAACATGCGTTTGAAGCAAGAAAGGCATCCTTTCACCGTCGCAGAAGAACGGGTGTAGATGACGTCGAACTCATCGCCGGTGATGGTTCTAAACTTGTACTCACCGCCGATCGTGGAGATTTGGGACGCCATGGATTTGGGAGGAGGGTTAGGATTAGTGGAACTGCCGTAATGTGAATGGACAGGACGACTAGGAGCGAAGCGCCGTAGTATTGAAGGACGTGCAGGGACGAGTAGGAGCGAACTGCCAGCGTGCAAACGACAGGGTAGTGGCTTTCCATTCTACCATAATACGGGCTTCCGAGAGCCCTTGGATCTGAGATCGAATGGTTACATGGCATGATTCTAGACCTATGGGTGAATATCCTATCCTGGAGGGTTATTCTGCAAATTTTCGGCAACTTATATAGCATGCGACCGTTTGATCTCAGATCCAAGGGCTGCCAGCAGCCCGTATCATGGTCGCGCCTACCACGACCATCGCGTCGCTCGTGCGGTCGCTCCCTTGGAGATTTAACACGGTGCGTTAGGCTATCTGATGTTGGCATGTCATACATAGTCATCACTTAGTCACTCATACTCCAACAAGGTTGGCTATAAGTGTATTTTTTTACTCCTCTCTATCTCTTTCTTCATACTCAAGGAAGAAACGGTGCTAAGCGCGTGTATTTATTGCATTTGCCAAGGAGTGACCTCTTCCAATGAAATGGTGTTGCTAAGTTTGCTTCATTTAATTAACTATAGACTCAAAATTGTCTTTTCACCTAGGTACACGCGCTTAGCACCATTTCTTCCTTGGGTCACCAAACTAGTCTCTCTCTTCTTGATTAACTTGCCACATCAGACTTTATGCCTATGTGGCAAGCTTAAGCACCTGTAGGAGCAAGTAAAAGTAAGTACAATAGTGTGCTTTACATGGCATTTTTGCATATGTGGAGGAAAGAGAGGCAAGGAAAGAGTGCAGAAGTGGGCTCTCATGCAAGAGCCAGCCTCTACTACATGGTGGAGCATTGGGAGAGGCACCTGTATGGAGGTGGTCAGGAATCTGGGAGACTCACGCCGGTCGTAGAGCCTTAGTTAAAATGATAATGGCAAGTCAAATCACGGGGCCCCATCTGTCCAGCAGTAACTCGCTGTCAAATCATAGAGCCCTATGTTTGCAGCAGCCTACTCCCTCGTCTTCTCACGTCTCTGTCGAACCGACTAGGCGGAACTACCCCACCGCCTACCGCGCAGGAAAAGCCCCGCCCTCGACTTTTAAATAGTAAACAATATACTAATTTTGTATCCATGGATTGCGCCCGCGCCATGGAGAAAAGCATCTAGAAAATGGAGGAGAGACGGTGGTCTTGCAATAGAGAAGAGGGAGAGGCAAGACGGGTGGTTTTGGAATGGAGATGGTGGAGAGGAGAGGAGGTGGTTTTGCAATGGATAAGAGGGAGAGGAGCGTGCGGCAGCGATTTAGGATTGGACGAGAGGGCCGGCGCTCTGAATGGATCAAAATCAAAATCAATTTACCCTTCAATTAAGAAAGCGACCCCACATTAACTAGTCTCCCTTTTATTCTGGGTCATAATTGAACATGATTTTCGTACATAAAATATATGTTATACGTTGTATACAAGGCCACTATCAAAATTACAATTTGCAACTATACAAGGCCACTAACATTAATCGAGGCAAAATTGATGGCGTTTGCCTCGTACTAGCACCCGAGGACATTAATATCCCTTGTGTGCATGCGGGAGTGAGAAGGTTAGCTTGCATTCCCAACATTAATCAACCAATGAGGAGTAATAGGGTTGGCTTGTTGTGCTTGGGAGAGAAAAACCACATTAATTAACACGACAATCAAGGTGACAAGCTAGCTTGCAACATTGACTTAAACATAGCATTGATTTTTACCTTGGTACCTGTAATATGAGTTTGTGGCCTTGTATACAAAAATGGAGGGAGTATAATTTGAAAGTACATTCAGATATGAACGAAATGATACAATTTTTGGTGACATGCATTCAAATTTTGTTTGTCAAATACAGTACGTGGTCAAACTTTGACCCAAAATACGCGAAACAACAAAAAATACTTCCAAGACCAGCGCTGCTCTTCCGCTCTTCTCCTCTTAAACCACCGCCGCTCCTCTCCTATTCCAATCTAAATGCAGCGCCGCTCCTCTCCTCTTCCATTTCAAAACCACCGCCCCTCCTCTCCTGTTCCAGTCCAAAACCAGCGTTGCTCCTCTCCCGTTCTAATCCAAAACCAGCGCTGCTCCTCTCCTCTTGCATTCAAAAACCACTGCCGGCGAGTGAAGGTGCTGTGGAGAAGTAGATCGATGGAGGAGTACAACCGATACGTGAGGATCGCAGACGGCGACCCTGTGAAGCTAGCTAGGATGTTGGAGATATAGTGTTGGTTTGACAACAAGGACCAACTAGCAGCGACGGCGACATCCATGGCCAAATATCTGCAATAGAGCGAAAAGGCGGCGATACTCCTGGAGGGAATCGCGCCAGAGTACATAGAGCTCCTCCTCTGGGCCATGGAGCAAACAGATTCATCGAATCCGATCATGAGGAAGCGGTGGCCGGAGTACAGGCTGCCGTTTCTGAGGGTGTCCTGCCAGAGCGAGCCGGTGGAGTCTTCGTCGACCGAACGCAACTGCAAGAGGAGAAAAGCAGTTGGCCCGATGATGCTTCCCCACCATCGTCTCCCTCGTCGTTCACATCATCTCACGGGGCGGCTGTCTGCCGCCGAGGAATAGGAGGGGGCTGCCCCCCCCCCCAGCCCAATAGTCGGGCAGGTTGTGAATTGTCAGGAGGAGCTTAGGGTTGTCAGTATTTGCAGGTTGTGAATTGTGTTTTGTGTTGTGTATTTTGAGAGTACTTTCAGATATGAATGTCTTTTAAATTTCAGATTTGCAGTATTGAGCATATAAAGTATTTTATGAATTCTAGAGATCTATTTTTAGCACTTAAAAAATGTAGTTTCGTAGGAGTATAAAAGTGCAGACAATGTGATTCTCAGAGAAGAAACTACAAGTTTCAGTTTCAGATAAGAAACTGCAAGTTCAGTTTCAGATAAGAAACTGCAACTTTCAGAGGCAGAGCATTTATATTAACACGGCCTTTTCAAACAGGGTTAACATCATGTTAGAAGTTTTATTCATGGTGAAAAATGGAACTACCAGCCAGTTAACATCATGCTGATCAACATTCATGCATAGCACATCTTCATATGATGCACAATCAAAATGCCCACATAATGTCGAGTGTGCGAAACACAAAGAAAACGAGGGACAAAATTTTAGCAACTGTTGGACGTGGTTTTGGGCTGCCCCGTCTAGGCTTTCATTTTTAACATGCGCAACCCACGACCTAGGATGGCAGGTCCATATTCCTATTTGTATTTTCTTAGGGCCGTCATGTATTGACCGGCCTATGGACCTCCCATTCGAGGTTTTATTTTTGGCAGCCCAATTTATGTATTTTTTTGAAGAATACACACAGGTCTGTTCTATTTTTCTATATAAGAATAGGAATGCCAGGTCCAACTTATGTTTCGCTTCTAACTATATTATATATATTTAAATTATTTTATATGTTGACTGTTTAGTTCACATACTCCCTCCTTTTCGTTTTAGGGCTTATCTCAAAATTTTAGTTTTTCCATTTTATAAGGCTCAATTTGGTTGTTTTCCATCACATGTTCAGATTCCAAGGTGCATTAAATCATTGCATGCAAGTATTAAGAGAAAATTGACCAATGCATGTACTTTATGCATGCATGCATTGCAATTTATGCATTGATAAACATAATTTTTTGAGGAAAACAAGTGCATTAATTAGGTGCTTTTGCAAACTACAAAAAGTATTCCACCATTCATCATCTACCTTGGTTGGTGTGATTTTTGAATTGAGCCCTATAAACCGAAAAGGAGGGAGTAATTGGCAAATAGATCTCACCGACACCCCCCGCCTCCTAACTCCGAGCGCGCCTTCCCCCCTCAGCAAGTCCGCTCGCGTGCCCCATGGAGTCGCCGGCCATATCCACGGGGGAATGGCTGGAAGACATGCATATGTACAAGATGAATCTCCCACATGTCTACAAAGCCTTCCCATGGATGCTCCAGCCGCTCGACTCTGTCGTGCCGGCGGTGCTGCGGGAGACTCGAGGGAGGAGATGGAGGGAGCGGGCGATGCGGATCCGCGACGACACTCTCTCCTGGACCCAGTGCAAACGCGAATGGAGGGAAGCAGAGCAGGAAGCTGCGAGGGAGGAAGCCGAGGAGGGACCGAATCCATTCTCTCACTCGCGCATGTATGGTCGGATGTGCAAGGATCATGTGGATTGGGAGCTGCTGAATCTAGCCCTGCAGATCTACTTCGAAGGAGATTTCTTGGAGAATCATAGGATGCGCCACCCCAGTGAGCCACCGATTGCGTTCGTTTGATGGGCGAAAGGAGAAGTGAATTTAGGAGATCCACGCCGTGCTACGAGATGGGAATGCTTGACTGGACTCCTACCCACCAGCACGCCACCGGAGCCGGAGCAGGTGGATCTCCTACCTTACCTCTCCACCAAACCTGCAGAAGATTAAAATTAGGCTTGCAATCTGCTTCAATTGAGCTGTCTGGTGGTTATTTATGCTTCCTGAGAGACAACATCTGGCCGGATGATGAGAAGGAACCAGGAACTCCGATGGATTTCCCCTATCACAATGGGGGGAGCGCCGGTTGGGCAGTGGTACGGCCCACCTCCGCCCCAAATGGGGGTACAATCTGGGCAGGCTCCTATAATTGCCCAAGATCAATCTGCTGGTGGTTTTGATTCTCAGATCAGTGAGAAATCTCAAGGCAAGAATCATCAAAAGAATAGATAGGACATCCAGAAAACTGCTCCTGCCCCTGCTTCGGGACTTATGGCATACTCTGAGGTGATCTGCTACAACTGTGGGGAACCAGGGCATCATTTGGATAAATGTGTCAAGCCCAAGAGTTGTTTTATCTGCAAAATGGTTACCCATAAAGTTGAGAATTGCCCTGTCAGAAGGAAAACCCACAGTTTTGCTAGATATGTTGGAAGTGCTGCTCCAGGATTATGTCCACCATTGACAGAATTTTCTGTGACACAAAATTAGATAGTTTCTTTCCCCTTTCTAGTTGTAGAGCTCTGCCCAGATGTGGTAGTGACCACACTCCTTTGCTCTGGGACTCTGGTCTTAACCAAACTCCAAAGAGCAATAGTTTTAAATTTGAAAAGTGGTGGTTGCTTAGAGAAGATTTTACTGAGCTAGTCAGGAAAATCTGGAATGAGCCTACTGGGAGCAGCTGCCCCCTAGAAAATTGGCAGATCAAAATCAGGAGATTTAGAAGAACTACCAAAGGGTGGAACTCCAATGAGGAAGCTAATCTTAGAAGATACAAAAGGCTTCTCCTCCTTGAGTTTGATTCTCTAGATATTAAGGCAGAAACCACTGACCTCTCTGAGGCTGAGACTAATAGATTAAACTTTGTCCATGGAGAGCTCAAGAAAATTTGGCTTCAAGAAGAAATCAAAGCCAAACAAAGGTCTAGAGATAGGAACATTAAGGAGGGTGATAGAAATACTGCTTACTTCCATGCAGTAGCTAACCAGAGGAGGAGGAAAACCCTCATTCACTCCCTTGATGGCCCTAATGGCCCTGTTACTGAGGTAGATGAGATGCTGAAAGTGGCTAGTGACTTCTACAAAGACCTGTTTAAGAAAGAAAACCCTTCTGGGTTCTCTCTACAAAACAATTTTTTTCTCTGCTTCTGAAAAAGTCTCTCCTGCTGAAAATGAGCTGCTAGAAGCCCCTTTTTCAGAGACAGAGGTGAAGGAAGCCATTTTTAGCTCTTATCCTGATGGGGCTCCTGGTCCTGATGGGATTCCCTTCTTGTTTTACCAGCATTTTTGGGACTTGGTGAAAAATGATCTCTTAGATCTTTTCCAAGCCTTTCATAGAGGAGAGTTGGATCCAGCAACTTACTCATGGGGGGTCTGTTGGGGTCAAGTTAAATAACTGTGAAAGTGATTTTTTCCTTGCTGGTAAAGGCCTTAGGCAAGGTGACCCCATCTCCCCGCTTTTGTTTAATTTAGTAGTGGACGTTCTTACTAAAATGCTGAGCAAAGCTGCTGATCATAGTCTGATTGCAGGGCTCTGTCCTGAGGTCTGCCCTGGTGGCATCATCTGCCTTCAATATGCAGATGATACCATCCTTTTCTTAGACAATGACTCCACACATGCTAGCAATCTGAAAACTGTTCTAACCTGGTTTGAACAAGTCTCAGGCATGAGAATCAACTACTCTAAAAGTGAACTCATCCCTATCAACATGGATGATCAGGAGTTAGCTGACTTCCTCTCTATTCTAGTCTGTAATAAAGGTAACTTCCCCATTAAGTACCTAGGTATCCCTCTCCACTATGATAAACTGAGGAGAGAGGATATCCAACCCTTCTGGATAAAATCATTAAAAGGATTGCTGGGTGGAGGGGCAAACTTCTCTCTTACAGAGGTAGATTGATCCTCATACAAGCTTGTTTGGCTAGCATTCCAGTGTATCTCCTCTCCTTCTTCAAGTTCCCTAAATGGGCAGTGAACCTCATCAATTCTCAGATGTCTCATTGCTTGTGGAATGATTTTGAGGGAAATAGGAAGCTACACCTTGCTAATTGGGCCCTAGTCTCTATGAAAAAAGATTTTGGAGGCCTAGGCATACCTAACCTCCAAGAAATTAACATCTGTCTTCTAGGGTCTTGGATTAAAAGATTCTATGAGGAAGACCTGAAACCCTGGAAGCTTCTTATTGCCCATAAATACCTAGGAAATAAACCTAATATTTTTGTCCCTTCCTCCAACCCTAAGACCTCTAGATTCTGGAAAGGATTAAAATCTATTATGCATGCTGTGAAATTTGGCTACAGATGGAACATAGGGGATGGGAGCAGAACCAGGTTCTGGGAAGATACTTGGTTTGGCACATCCCCCCTAGCAGTCCAATTTTGGCCTATTTACTCTGTCCGCAATGAGCTTAACAAAAGTGTCAATGAAGTTTGGGACGGTCAATGCCTAAAACTCTCTTTTAGAAGGAACTTTAGTGATAGTCTCATGGAACAATGGTTCCAGTTGGAGGAAATTGCCAAAAGCATTACCTTTACTGCCGAGCCGGATGCCCTGATTTGGCAGCTGGACAATAAGGGGAAGTATTCCTCCAGCTCCCTCTATCATGTTATCAACTTTAGAGGGGTTCAACCCGTGTTTATCCCTGCTGTCTGGAAATTGAGAGTTCCCCCTAAAATTCATGTATTTCTCTGGCTTCTCTCCAAAAACAAATTGATGACTAGGGATAACCTTAGGAAGAGACACATCATCAAACCCCTTGATTGTGTTTACTGCTTGGAACAAGAGTCTTGTTCTCACCTATTTTTTGAATGTATAGTTGCTAAACATCTCTGGGCCCACATTGAGGAATATTTCTCTAGTCAGATTGGCTCATCCTTCGAATCTGTCGCCAGATTCTGGATTGCTACCAAAAAGTGATCAGTTTTAAACACTCTTAGCTCAGCTGTCCTTTGGTGCCTATGGAAATATAGAAATGCTATGATTTTCAGTAACACCTCTTGGATTTCCATTCCGCAGGTCTTGAGGTTGATCAGGAACATGGTGAGGAACTGGGCGATTCTATCCTCCGGATCGGACAAGGACAAGTTGATGAGCTTCGTGGAAACCCTAACAAGATCCCTCCAGAAACCGTTGGGGATCACTTGTGGCTGAACAAGGCTCGACCTGCTCTGGGGCTGGACCCGTGGGCTCGTCTCAAGATCTCTGATGAAGAGGGACATCCACCATGCTACGCCTTCCAGCCCGGTGTCTCCGCTTGCTTATTAGTCGCCGCAGGCTGACAGGGCCCCTCGGCTGAAGACCATGAAGGCTTTGCTGGACCCTCCTTGTGTCATTTGAGTGCTCTATCCGCTCTGCCTTTGGCACCGCTCGGGTGATTTGTGTTATTCAGAGAACTTGTTCATCCACCCCCCTAGTTTGTAGCTTTTCTACCTTTGCTTTCGAACTGCTCTTTGAGCTGCTGTATCAGAATATGTTGTGGTTTCGTTCTCAGCAATGGAACCGGGGAGATGCTCCCTGTTTTTCTAAAAAAATATTTTATATGTTATTATATATTATTTTTATTGTCATCATATATTTAACAGATACTTACATATGTAAGAAAACAATATCCCACATCTTATTAACTTATAAAAATAATTTCTTAACAAATAAAATCCTGGATTGTTTTGGCACGAAAATCCTAGTGATTGTGTACAAAAGCTTGGTAAGATTTAAGGACGAATGTAATAATATCACTTATTATTTAAATATATTTATAACAAAATGCTCAGCCCCTTTTTGTTTTTTGATAACATTCCTGGCCCAACCCGACATTATAATTAGAATCAGCCCAGCAAAATCGTGTATTTCGAGAAATTGCCAATGGCCTGTAATTTTTTAGGAAATAAAATAAACGGGCCGCATGGACGCTACATTATTTGTTCACCCAGCCCAGCTAATGGCTGTAATTCAAAAAAAGATCAAATTGACTATAAATTCTACCGCGCAAAAAAAGACTGTAAATTCTGAAAAAATGGGTTGACTACATGCCACATTTTTAGAGGCTGAAATGTGGGCCAATAGGTCGAATCCAATGCAAGTCGTTGTCAATTTAGTCAACAAATGATTCTGACATGTTAGCCGTTGGATTTACATCCAACAACCGGCATCCATCTTCAATCTCTCGTCTTCTTCCTCCAGCGCCGCCGGGACCACCTCCCGCCTCCTGCTGCTAGCAGCTCTGCTTAGCACGCTTCGCTACGAAGCGCTACTCCACCTTTGGCCAGGCAATCCCTCCACCCCTCCACACCTCCTGTTCTTCTCCACCGACTGCCGAACCACACCGCACTAGAACCAGTTAACCCTCGTACACCTCTCTGTCTGCGACTCTACTCCCGCGTCTTCCCATCTCTGGCTCATTGCTGTCCGAGGCCTCGCCGTCGTCCACCACCCTGGATGCGCTCGGCGCGGCGTGGTCAACGTGGTCAACGAACGACACCATCGGAAGTATACTGTGCGTGGAGAGGCTGACAGCTGGGTCCATGGCCGCACACAAGGAAATGTGTCCTTATTACGCGCAAAATAATGATTCCTCCACCTGACATCTAGGACCCACCAGAAGGGCCTCTGTATTTCGCGAAATAAAGTGCCCCCCACTGACATGTCAGACCCACCAGCTATCTTCGCACGCAAGGAAGTGCCTCCTTATTACGCACAAAAAATGAATATTCCCCCTGCCAGCTGGAACCCAGCATAGTGGGAGGCTGACTTGTGGGCCAACCAAGTTGACGGGGACAGAGGGCTTTGTCAACTTAGTCAATATGAACGATTCTAGCTCCCGTTACCATACGATGTTCATCCAACAGCCGTAGTGATTCTTCAACCTCTGGTCTTCTCGCTCCAGCCGCCCAAACCAGCGCCGGTCGTGCCACGTGCTCTTGCCTCCCGTGGCCAGCTATGATGCCGCGGAGGCCTCACCACCCCCTACTACTATCACCGCTGGCCAGGCCATCCCTCTACTCACCCACACCCCCTGTTATTCTGCGGCGACAACAGCCTCACACCGCAGCCGAACCAGTGAACCCTCGTACTCCTCTTCGCGTGGGCATCCACTTCTACGTCTTCCCCGGCTCCGAGTCGCCCCCTTCCTAGTCCTCGTCGTCGTCCACCGCCCTGGTGCTCTCGGCGCGGCCTGGTCAATGTGGTTAACAACCGACTTCCATCGAAAGAGTATTGTACGTGGAGAGGCTGACAGCCGGGTCCACGGCAGCCACAAGGAAGTGCCTCCTTATTACGCGGAAAATAATTATTCCTCCACCTGACAGCAGGGACCCACCAGACGGGCCACCAGTATTTTGCGAAAAAAATCGTTTCCCCCTGACAGCTGGGACCCACCGGACGGGCCACCGTATTTCGTGAAAAAAATGTTCCCCCGCTGTCAGCTCGGACACACCGGAAGTGCCTCCTTATTACGAACAAAAAAATGAATACTCCCCTGGCTAGCTGGGACCCACCTTGCTGGGAGGCTGACTTGTGGGCCTACTAAGTTGACGGGGACGAAGGCTTTGTCAACTTAGTCAATATGAAGGATTCTAGCTCGAGTGACCGTACGATGTCCATCCAACGTCCGTAGTGCTTCTTCAACCTCTGGTCTTCTTGCTCCAGCCGCCCAAAGCAGCGCCGGTCGTGCCGCATGCTCCGGCCTCCCGTGGCTGGCTGTGCTGCCACAGAGGCCTCACCGCCCCCTACTATTCCCACCGCTGGCCAGGCCCTGCAGCGACGGCAGCCTCACACCGCAGCCGAACCAGTGAACCCTCGTAGTCCTCTCCGCGCGGGCTTCCACTGCCGTGTCGTCCCCTTTCTAGGCCTCGCCGTCGTCCACCGCCGTGGTGCTCTCTGCGCGGCGTGGTCAACATGGTCAAGGAACAACTTCCATCGGAAGAGTACTGTACGTGGAGGGGCTGACAGCTGGGTCCACGGCCACAACAAAGTTTTTTGTGATTTGCCAAGTAAGTCGCTTTATCAGGCTGTTGGGCTGCAAATCTTTCAAGATGAGGAGAGCTTTCATTCGGCTGGCCGAGAAAATGACCCATCAGTAATGAGAAATGGGTTGTACATTTTTAGAACACATCAAACCGGCAATTAGTTTCAAATATCTTTTTTTTCATTTCAAGATTTTAAATTACATTAATTTTTATGCGTACAGAATTTGTTGGATTTTATATTGATATACATTTATTTTTAAAATCAGTTTGACTGCGAGTCGAAATTTCAGGATTAAAAACAGTTCGGACCGCACCGAAATATGCAAAATTTCGTATAATTTTTTAACCGTTGCCACAATATGGGCTCTAATGCTAACAAAAAGAATATGGGCCCCAAAAAAACCTTAAGAATTAGCAAATGGGTTATAAATTATTAGAAATAATGACAGATGGGTTGTATGCTATTTTCCACAGATTTGCGGCTTTCCTAAAAAAAGGTTGACGCACAAGCACTGACTGTAGGATGTCCATCCAACGGCCGTCATGCTTCTTCAATCTCTGCTCTTCCTGCTCCAGCCGCTCAAACAAGCACCGACGGGACTGCCTGCTCCCTCCTTCTCGTGGCCGGCTGTGCTGCCGCGCAGGCCTCACCGCCCGATCGTACTCCCATCGCTAGCCTAGCCATCCCTCTACTCACCCACACCTGATGTTATTCTCCGGCGATGGCAGACGAACCAGTAAACCCTCGTATAGTTGTACTCCCCTCCGTATGGGAAACAACTGCCGAGTCTTCCCTGCCTCCGTGTCATCCCCTTCCTAGGCCTCGCTGTCGTCCACCGCCCTGGTGCTCTTGGTGCGGCGTGGTCAACGTGGTCAAGGAACGACTTCCATCGAATGTGGACTATACATGGAGAGGCTGGCATCTGGGTCCTTATTACGCGGAAAATAATGATTCCTCCACCTAACAGCTGGGACCCATCGGATGGGCCACTGTATTTCGTGAAAAAAACATTTCCCCCTGACTGCTGGGACCCACCAGCTACATCTTCACATGCAAGGAAGTGCGTCCGGGCAAAAAAATGATTCGCCCCCTAACTGCTGGGACCGACCAGCTACATCTTTGCAGGCAAGGAAGAGATTGACAGTTAGGACCCACCTAGTCGAAGCATATGTAGCGTTGTCATTCTGGTCGCGAACGTGTACGTACATACTGGTCGATGTAGAGGCGCGCATGTGTCGTAGTAGAGGCGCACATGTGTCGTAGTAGAGGGGCGCACGTAGCATTTACACGTACATACAGCGGCCAGGGTGCAAGAAAGAAAATACGGCCACGTATGTGTACATACGGGCGGGGTCTCGAACGCCTACTCGCGCATACATACGGCCAGGGCTCATGTACATGGCTGGGTCGGAACGGAGAAATAGCATCATCGTCATGTTCATGGGGAGGCAACGGAATGTGCCGTGTTCATGGGAAGGCAACGGAATGCGTCATGTTCATGGGGAGGCAACAGAATGCGTCGTGTTCATCGGGAGGGCTTGGACGGAACAGGCGATGGAAACGAGGCTTGGCGTATCGTAGAACGGAGGAAACGGCCTTGTGTTCGACCAGCCACATTCGAAATGGGATCCTGTTCATCGGGAGGGGTCTGGCGTACCGCAAAACGGAGGAAACGGACCTCCTACGGTCGAAACAGGGGTCCTATTCATTGGGAGGGGTGTGGCATACCGCAAAATGGGACTACACGGGATACTGTTCATCTCCACCGTCGACCTCCTCCAGCCTCCACGGGCTCCTGTTCATCCAGCCTCCACGGGCTCCTGTTCATCCAGCCTCCACCGCGCGCTACTCCAATGGCTACTGTTCAACCACCTCTCCACCGTCTACTGTTCATCTAGCCCTCCACACTACGGGGTCCTATTCAACCACCCCTCCACGGGCAACCCTCCACCATCTACTCTTCATCCAGCCCTCCACACCACGGGGTCCTGTTCAACCACCCCTCCACCCTCTACTGTTCATCCAGCCCTCCACACCACGGGGTCATGTTCATCCACCCCTCCACGGGCACCTCTCCACCGTCTACTGTTTATCCAGCCCTCAACCACACCACGGGGTCCTGTTCATCCAGAGGCAACGCCACCGCTCACTGTTCATCCAACCCCCCCCCCCCGCAACGCTCACTGTTCATCCCATCGATCGGCTTCAGTTAGCAACAGTAGTGAAGCAATCGCTCGATCAGGTTCAGTTAACAGCCATCGATCGATCGCTCGGGTTCAGGAACGCGTAGCCTGCAGTGCAATCACTCGGGTTCAGTTAGAGCTCAACGCCTCGCTCGGGTTTAGTTAGAGCCAACGCCTCGCACACACGCGCGTACGTGTACGAGAGAAACGCGCATCGCTCGGCCCCCAACCTCCCACCATAACCGGGAACTCCCCGAAATTTTCCTCCCCCTCACTTCTACCACGGTTTTTTCCGTCATGGACGGCCCAAAGAATGTCATGCAGCTGCGTCTCTGGCTCGCCCAGGACGAAAAGCCCATTTTCTGTCATGATTTTTTGTCATAGAAGTAGGAGCCCACCACATCTATCATGATTATCATCATAGAAGTGTCATATGTATGACAGATTTTTTTTCGTTCGGCCCAAAATGTCACGGATGTGTCTTTTTTTTGTAGTGCATGATAGTCCTATTATCTTTTTGAATTCTCCAAACTACACTGTATAGGAGAAGTTTGTGCTTATTAAGGATTATATTGATGGGTTGTTTTTTACTACTACACATGATGATTTTGATAGATATAATATGCATGTGCTTGCTTCTCCTACTTGCAATTATTATGAGAGAGGAACTATATCTCCACCTCTCTATGTTTCCAATACGATAAAATTGCAAGAAACTGTTTATACTATGCATTGGCCTTTACTATGTGTGCATGAATTGTTCTTTTATGACATGCCGATGCATAGGAAGAGAGTTAGACTTCGTTGTTACATGATATATGTTACTTTGTGCTCACTACTAAATAATAAATCATTGTTAATTAAAAATGGCTTTGATATACATTGGGATCCAGGTGGATTCACTACTTGAGCACTATATGCCTAGCTTAATGGCTTTAAAGAAAGCGCTACCAGGGAGACAAACCAGAAGTTTTAGAGAGTCATTTATTTCTGTTGAGTGCTTTTATATAGTTTAAAAACAACAAAAATAAAGAGGGGAACCTAAATCTTTTTCAAAAAGGAAAGTGAAAGTGAGAGAGACAAGCATTGTTGAAGTGGGAGCTAGCCTTGAACTTTGTTCATGCTCACGGAAACTTTGTGAATCTTGATTACGGAAACTTTTCAAAAAAAATAGTTATCCCCTTGTACAACTCCATTGTATTATAAAAATGATGTGCCAAGGTTTGCTTTGCTTGTTGGTTTGTACGGTGCAGGACAGAAACATTGGCTGTAGTGCGTGATTTTACGTTTTTTACTGGAATGTCAAATGGTTCTGATTCTTTTTACACTGTCTTTCTATACAAATTGTTTATTGTTCCTAATTTTGGCAGAAATTTTCAAGTATAAAAATATGGTGAATGTTCATATTATTACAGACTCTTCTGTTTAGATAGATTCTGTTTTTGATGCATAGTTTGCTTGTTTTGATGTAACTAATGATTTATATCTGTGGATTAAGCCATGGAAAAGTTATATTAGAGTAGACACAATGCAAAAACAAAACATGAATTGGTTTGCAACAGTACTTAGAGTAGTGATTTGCTTTAACATACTAACGGATCTTACCGAGTTTTCTGTTGAAGTTTTGTGTGGATGAAGTGTTAGATGATCGAGAAGGTCTCGATGTGAGAAGAAGGAAGAGAGGCAAGAGCTCAAGCTTGGGGATGCACAAGGCACCCCAAGTAAATATTCAAGGATACTCAAGCGTCTAAGCTTGGGGATGCCCCGGAAGGCATCCCCTCTTTCTTCAACAAGTATCGGTATGTTTTTGGATTCATTTTGTTCATGCGATATGTGCAAATCTTGGAGTGTCTTTTGCATTTAGTTTTCATTTTTATTTTATGCATCCTGCTGGTATGAGATAGTCCTTGGTTTATTTATAGAATGCTCTATGCACTTCACTAATATCGTTTGAGTATGGCTTTATAGAATGCTTCATGTGCTTCACTTATATCATTTGAAGTTTGGATTGCCTGTTTCTCTTTACATAGAAAACCACCATTTGTAGAATGCTCTTTTGCTTCACTTATATTTGTTAGAGCATGGGTATATCTTTTGTAGAAATAATTAAACTCTCTTGCTTCACTTATATCTATTTAGAGAGATGACAGGAATTGGTCATTCACATGGTTAGTCATAAAACCCTACATAAAACTTGTAGATCACTGAATATGATATGTTTGATTCCTTGCAATAGTTTTGCGATATAAAGATGGTGATATTAGAGTCATGCTAGTGGGTAGTTGTGGATTAGTAGAAATACTTGTGTTGAGGTTTGTGATTCCCGTAGCATGCACGTATGGTGAACCGTTATGTAACGAAGTCGGAGCATGAGGTATTTATTGATTGTCTTCCTTATGAGTGGCGGTCGGGGACGAACGATGGTCTTTTCCTACCAATCTATCCCACTAGGGGCATGCATAGTAGTACTTTGCTTCGAGGGCTGATAAACTTTTGCAATAAGTATGTGAGTTCTTTATGACTAATGTCGAGTCCATGGATTATACGCACTCTCACCCTTCCATGATTGCTAGCCTCTTTGGTACCGTGCATTTCCCTTTCTCACCTCGACAGTTGGTGCAAACTTCATCTGTGCATCCAAACCCCGTGATATGATACGCTCTATCACACATAAGCCTCCTTATATCTTCCTCAATACAGCCACCATACCTACCTATTATGGCATTTCCATAGCCATTCCAAAATATATTGCCATGCAATTTCCATCATCATCATATACATGACTTGAGCATTCATTGTCATATTGCTTTGCATGATCGTAAGATAGCTAGCATGATGTTTTCATGGCTTGTCCATTTTTTGATGGCATTGCTACGCTAGATCATTGCACATCCCGGTACACCGGCGGAGGCATTCATATAGAGTCATATTTTGTTCTAGTATCGAGTTGTAATATTGAGTTGTAAGTAAATCAAAGTGTGATGATCATCATTATTAGAGCATTGCCCCATCAAAAAAAGAGGCCAAAGAAGCCTAAATAAAAAAAGGGGGCCAAAGAAGCTCGCAAAAAAAAGAGAAAAGAAAAAGGGGCAATGTTACTATCCTTTTACCACACTTGTGCTTCAAAGTAGCACCATGTTCTCCATATAGAGAGTCTCTTGAGTTATCACTTTCATATACTAGTGGGAATTTTAATTATAGAACTTGGCTTGTATATTCCAATGATGGGCTTCCTCAAATGCCCTAGGTTTTCTTGAGCAAGGAAGTTGGATGCACACCCACTTAGTTTCAGTTTGAGCTTTCATATACTTATAGCTCTAGTGCATCCGTTGCATGGCAATCCCTACTCCTCACATTGACATCAATTGATGGGCATCTCCATAGCCCGTTGATTAGCCGTGTCGATGTGAGACTTTCTCCCTTTTTGTCTTCTCCACACAACCTCCACCATCATATTCTATTCCACCTATAGTGCTATATCCATGACTCACACTCATGTATTGCGTGAAAGTTGAAAAGGTTTGAGAACGTCAAAAGTATGAAACAATTGCTTGGCTTGTCATCGGGGTTGTGCATGATGTGAATATTTTGTGTGGTGAAGATGGAGCATAGCCAGACTATGATTTTGTAGGGATAACTTTCTTTGGCCATGATATTTTGAAAAGACATGATTGCTTTATTAGTAGGCTTGAAGTATTATTGTTTTTATGTCAAATGACAGACTATCGCTTTGAATCACTCGTGTCTTAATATTCATTCCATGATTAGATATGTGATCAAGATTATGCTAGGTAGCATTCCACATCAAAAATTATCTTTTTTATCATTTACCTACTCGAGGACGAGCACGAATTAAGCTTGGGGATGCTGATACGTCTCCATCGTATCTATACTTTTTGATTGTTCCATGCCAATATTCTACAACTTTCATATACTTTTGGCAACTTTTTATACTATTTTTGGGACTAACATATTGATCCAGTGCCCAGTGCCAGTTCCTGTTTGTTGCATGTTTTTTTGTTTCGCAAAATATCCATATCAAATGGAGTCCAAACGGGATAAAAACTAACGGAGATTTTTTTGGGAATATATATGATTTTTGGGAAGAAAAATCCACGCGATACGGTGCTCGAGGGAGGCACGAGGCAGGGGAGCGCGCCCCTGACCCTCGTGGCCACCCCGTAATGCGGTTGATGCCCTTCTTTCGCCGCAAGAAAGCTAATATCCGAATTGAGATCGTGTTATTATTTCAGCCCAATCGGAGTTACGGATCTCCGAGAATATAAGAAACGGTGAAAGGGCAGAATCTGGGAACGCGGAAACAGAGAGAGACAGAGAGACGGATCCAATCTCGGAGGGGCTTTCACACCTCCCATTCCATGGAGACCAAGGTCCAGAGGGGAAACCCTTCTCCCATCTAGGGAGGAGGTCAAGGAAGAAGAAGGAGGGGGTCTCTTTCCCCTCGCTTCCGGTGGCACCGGAGTGCCACCGGGGGCCATCATCATCACGACAATCTTCGCCAACAACTTCACTGCCATCATCACCAACTCTTCCCCCCTCTATGCAGCGGTGTAACCTCTCTCTTACCCGTTGTAATTTCTACTTAAACATGGTTCTCAACGCTATATATTATTTCCCAATGATGTGTGGCTATCCTATGATGTTTGAGTAGATCCGTTTTGTCCTATGGGCTATTTGATGATCAAGATTGGTTTGAGTTGCATGTTTTATTATTGGTGCTGTCCTATGGTGCTCTCCGTATCACGCAAGCATGAGGGATCCCCGCTATAGGGTGTTGCAGTACGTTCATGATTCGCTTATAGTGGGTTGCGTGAGTGACTGAAACACAAACCCGAGTAAGGGGGTTGTTGCGTATGGGATAAAGAGGACTTGATGCTTTAATGCTATTGTTGGGTTTTACCTTAATGATCTTTAGTAATTGCGGATGCTTGCTAGAGTTCCAATCATAAGTGCATATGATCCAAGTAGATAAAGTATGTTAGCTTATGCCTCTCCCTCATATAAAATTGCAATAGTGATTACCGGTCTAGTTATCGATTGCCTAGGGACAAATAACTTTCTCGTAATAACAAGCTCTCTACTAAAACTAATTTAGTTGTGTCTTTATCTAAACAACCCCTACTTTTTTATTTACATGCTCTTTACTATCTTGCAAACCTATCCAACAACACCTACAAAGTACTTCTAGTTTCATACGTGTTCTAGGTAAAGCGAACATCAAGCGTGCGTAGAGTTGTATCGGTGGTCGATAGAACTTGAGGGAATATTTGTTCTACCTTTAGCTCCTTGTTGGGTTCGACACTCTTACTTATCGAAAACTGTTGCGACCCCCTATACTTGTGGGTTATCAGACACCGCCGCGCGGTTGTCTACTATAAATTATAGTTTTTGATGTTTTCTCGAGGCCACTGCCAGTGCCTTCTAGTGATTTGTCCTCTGTAATGTTAATATGCAATCGGATGTTCAATTAACAGTTTGGTCCTCTAAAATGTAATGTTCAGTTTACACTTTGGTCCAACAATTGGTACATTTTGTAGTACTGTTCTCAAGCATTCTTTGTTTTGTTAATTGTCTTACCTTCTAGTACATGTTTCTATTCTACAATGTCGTGCTCAGTTAACTATTTTGGTTCATTTGGTCTGCTGTCCATTTAACTGTTTGGTTCAGTTCTGCAATTTGATTTTAATTTGCTGTGGGTACTATTTTGTATTGTTATGCATGTGACACCAATCGAATTTGGCTGTACTCAATACATATTCTACTTATAGTACGGCAACTCTCGGTTAACCTGATCAAGATCGTCCTTATGTGTGTTGCATGGAAACAATGGGAGACACTGCGGTTTACCATCAAGGTTTGTTCAAGCAGGGTCCTTTGGCTAATAGCACATTATTGTGTAGTTGCAGGAATCATTCTAATATTTAGGTTTCTTACAATTTGGTCTTGCACATGTAGGTCCTGCTGTCAGAGGCTTAGACCCACTGTTCGACCCATTTTGCATATGGGGAAATGAGATGTCCATGAATACCAGTCAAGTCAAGAAACTGAGAAAGATTGTTAGGATGAAGAAACTTGCAACGAATAACAACAAGATATTTTTTTGCACAATGAAGAAGACATCAGTCAACTATTGGATGGTACCAACTCTTTTACCTTGTTTTTACACCTTGCGCCATTTCAAAATTTACAACAGCGATTTATGCATAGCTTTGTTTTCAGTACTTTTCAAAGCAGTTCACCGATGATTACCTCTCAAAACACCTGCATGGTCAAGAGGCGAGGAAGGTATTCATTCAACACCCACGGAACAATATTGAAGTCTTGCTGAAGAGGGCGAAGGTTGGGCGAGCAATTATCCATAGCCGCTGGCCTAAAGTTGCAAGGACATTCAACATCACTGAAGGCTCAATATTTGCCTTCCGCTTCTGCAGTTTCCCAGATGAGATTCATCTGTCTATTTACCGTGTATGATGCTACTTTCCAAATGTTTTTGATGCTGGATGTGAAACTTGGTGCTGTTGTGTAATGGCGTAACTGAGTGCCGAAGCTATCTGATGTAATTCGATTATGAAATCCTAGTTGCTTTTATACGGATATGAAATATCTGGCGTTCTTTATAAGAAATATCAGTTTGACTAGTACATGGATTATCAGTAATAGGCTAAGTACCCTGCTTATTGGGGGTTTTTATTGCAAACAGTTACTCAAAGAACACCATGGGTGATGAACTCAAACAACCCGCACCGTTTCTAGAAAGTGGGCATGTTCGATCAACTAACAATCACACACGGATTTCGGCAGCGAACTCTTTGCGTTAGGCCACCTCGCACAAACATTTCCACACAAAGAACTATGTGGGATGTACATACCTATGGAAATAATTTTCTGGGATTAACCGTGTGGGATGTACATACCTACGGAGATGATTTCTGGGATTCACCGTCTGGGATGTACATACCTACGAAAATGATTTCTGGGATTCACCGTGTGGGATGTACATACCTACAGAAATGATTTCTAGGATTCACCGTGTGGGATGTACATACCTACGGAAATGATTGGTTTTCCATGCCTCGCCCGATCGCACATGGCCCCAGCCTGGGTCCCAGGAGGGCCTATCCCCGATGATTTCTGGGTCGTGTCGGAAGGACCCCCCTATCTCCCACACTCACTTGGCGACGGTTCCAAATGTTGTCGCGGAAAGGGTTTTAAACCATTTGTTTAGGATGTCGCTATACTAGTGGAAGTTCATCGATCCCAACAAACACACCACAAAAGAGTTACATCATATGGATCTCGAAGAGACCATTGTATTGAGAATCAAGAGAGAGAGATGAAGCCATCTAGCTACTAACTATGGACCCGAAGGTCTACAAACAACTACTCACGCATCATCAGAGAGGCACCAATGGAGGTGGTGAACCCCATCCGAGATGGTGTCTAGATTGGATCTGGTGGTTCTGGACTCTACGGCGGCTGGATAAATATTTTGTTGACTCCCCTAGGGTTCTGGTATTTTTGCGGTATTTATAGAGCAAAGAGGCGGTCTGGGGGCACCCAAGGTGGGCACAACCCACCAGGGCTCGCCTGGTCCTCCTAGCACGCCCTGGTGGGTTGTGCCCCCCTCGGGGCACCACCCAGGTGCAACCAGGGCCCATTGCCTTCCTTCTGGCCCATAAAAAATCTCCATAAAATTTCGTGGCATTTGGACTCCGTTTGATATTTATTTTCTGCGATGTAAAAAACATGGAAAAAATAGCAACTGGCACTTGGCACTATGTCAATAGGTTAGTACCAAAAAATGATATAAAATGATTATAAAACATCCAAGATTGATAATAAAACAGCATGGAACAATCAAAAATTAAAGATACGTTGGAGACGTATCAGGGGCCCTCGAGCACCGTTTCACATTGATTCTTTCGCCAAAACTCACATATATTCCAGGAAAAACATATTAAATTGCGCGTGTATTTTGACCTTCCTAGATATTGATTTTCTACAAAACAAAAACATGCAAAAAACAATAGCTGACATTGGACACTAGGTTAATAAGTTAGTCCAGAAAAATAATATAAAACCACACGAAAACCATATGTAATTGATGATAATATATCATGAATACTTCAAAAAATTATATGTACATTGGAGATGTATCAGCCTTTACCATGAGCAACACAGGAATGCCATTAGTACTCGAGTAATTAATTAACTTGATTATTGACTCTAGTGCAAGCGGGAGATTGTTGTAAATATGCCCTATAGGCAATAATAAATGTATAATTATATGTCTATGTTCATAATTAATGTTTATATTTCTGTGCTATAATTGTATCGGCTCTTGAATACGTGATTCGGAGGAAAGCCCAAATACATGTGTGAAAATATAAACACCAATATGATTCCTAGTCATGCCTCTAAGACTATCTCAAGTATTGATGGCAATCTTGTTTTCCTAATCATGAGCATTGTTATAGTAAGAAGGATGCTATCAATAATGAGAATACATTGTTACATGAACAGCGGTGTTGGATAAACCAACTTATGAATTACTGAGAGATGGTATCATTGTTATGTTGTTGTTACTTTCATATAATATGTCACTGTTTACTTAGTCCCTTAGACCGTGAGAATATCATATGCCAACATACTGGATGGTTACTTTGGGGATTATAGAACGTCACTCCATAACTGGATGTGAATAAAAGTAACTTACGGGTATATCGGAAACATATGTATTGGTGACGATAGTTCACAACTGGATTTGCTCCATTGACAATGGAGAGATACTATCTGGGATCATTCGGTGTTATAGTATCATTATCATCTCACCAGACACATATGATGGACATCACAGGGATACAAAAACACAGACACAAGTAGAGAGAACAAAACCGATAACAAGGATAACCGGTATAGTGATCAAGGACTTTATCATGGAGATACCGATATTATCTCACCTTGGCTTTTGTATCATAGCATGAAGCAAATAGAATGGTAGTTAGGAATAAAAGGTTCGCTGGAGAACTTCGTGATGATGCGGAAGTAACAAGGGTATCCAAATCCGGCAGTTAACTATTAACCGAAAATGGTTCTGCGTCATGTCTGCTTATTTGCTAACCTGTAGGGTTATAGACTTAACGAATAGTAGCCATTATAATGGGAGAAATGAGCACCAAAAAAGTTTCAGGTGGTTCTGGAAGGGTTCTGTGAATTTCGGAAAGGTATAGCATGATTTCGGGAAGTTTGCAATCTATATATGGGAAGTTTTCAAGGGTCTATGAATGTATTCTGGAGACTTCCTAAAAATCTAGGATTTTATATAGGTGAAATTTTTGTGAAGTTTCGGCATGCAATGACAACCCCTAGTAGGCCAACATGGGGCACCTCCTCCATAAGGAAGGTCTTGGCCGAATTGGGTAGGAGGAAACCCCCTCCACCTCCTAGTAGAATCCTAATTGGAGTGTAGATCCAATTTGGCACCCCGCTTCCCTCTCTCCCAACAATATATATATATTTGGGGAGAGACCCCCTAGAGGCACACGGATTCAAAGGCATTGGTATGCGTGGGTGCTATACAAACGGGTTTTCACCCCTTTCCGTGACGGCATTTGGAACCGTCGCCTAGTGAGTGACGGCGATAGGGGGGGTCCTTCCCACACGACCTAGAAACCGTCGGGGATATGCCCTCCTGGCACACACGCTCGGCAAAATGAGGTCGTGTGCGACCGGCGAGAGCTCAAATAAGGAAATACGCTTAGTAGAGCTAAAAAAATACAATTATACAGGCAAAATTGTTTCCGGTCGCAAGTACATCCCACAGAGTCAGTCCCCGCTAAAAGTTTCTGTTTGTATGTACATCCCACATAGTCACTCCAAGGAGAACGTTTCTGTTCACACTTACATCACACACAATTTTCCCCGTTAAATCATTTGTGATAGCGTTGCCATTGCACACGATATTAACAATTTTATTGTTTGCGTTATTGAATGCCTCACACATGGTGCGTAGAAGAAACTGTGTGGCAAAGGCTGTCCATCACACACAGTTTTTATGTGGTAAACATTTGCGCAAGGTGGCCTAACGCAAACAGTTTTCAAGAGAAGGTCGTGTGTGATTGTTCATTGATCCAACATGGTGTATTCGTAGAAACCGTGTGTGTCGCCTGAGGTCATCGCCCACGATATTTTCTCAATAACCGTTTGCAATAGAAAAACCCAATTAGCAGGCTAATTGCCCTATTATTAATAATCCATTATTAATCTAATTGACATTCATATTAAGCACATAATATACTTCGTTTCCATATTAAGGAAGCAGGATTTCATAATTGAAATACATCAGAGTACAACATGATATAGCTTCAGCACTCAGCTACCATGTTACACAACTAGACCAGCACCAAGTTTCACATGCAACATGTAGAACCTTTCAAATTTAGCATCATAGACGGTATATAGACATATGCATCTCATCTGGAAAACTGCTGAAGCGGAAGGCGAATATTGAGCCTTTATTCACGTTGGAGGTCTTTGCAAGTTTAGGCCAGTGACTATTGATGATTGACCGTCCGTCCTTCATCCTCTTCAGGAATACTTCAATATTGAACCGTTGGTGTTGTATTAACACCTTCCTCGCCTCCTGGCCATAGAGGTGGTTTGAGAGGTAATCATCAGTGAACTGCTTTGGAAAGGCCTGAAAACAAGCATGTGCATAAGTATCTTCTCTATATTGGAAATGGGGCAATGGAATAAAAAAAAGGCAAGGTATTATAGTTAGTACCATCTTGTAGTGAACTGATGTCTCCTTCATTGTGCAGACAAAGATCTTGTTGTTTTTTGTCGCTAATTTCTTTATCCTAACAATCTTTTTGAGTTTCTTGAGTTGATTGATATTCATGGACAACACATTTCCCCATATGCAAAAAGGGTCGAACAATGGTCAAAACATCTGACAGCAGGACCTACATGTGCAAGTCCAAATTGTTAAAAACCTAAATATTAGAATGGTTCCTACAATTTCACAATAATGTGCTATTAGACAACGGACCATGCACGTGCAGTTAACTAAACACCACAACAAATGAATCATATGTTAACTAAGCACCACATTGCATAATATAACATACTCCTAATAGAAGATCAACCAGTTAACCAAACCAAGCATGCTTAACATCTTGGAAATATAGCAATTGTATTTGTTTCTCATGTATTTAGTACAACCAAATTCAATTTATTTCTCACATGGTATACAATAATAGAATGCACACCCATAACAATTGAACATCGCATTGCAGAGTTGAACCAAGCAGTTAACTAAACACCACAACAAATGAACCGAACGTTAACTGAGCACCACATTGCATAATATAACATAATCCTAATAGAAGATCAGTGAGTTAAAAAAACCAAGAATGATTAACAACTTGGAAATATAGAAATTTTATTTGTTTCTCGTGTATTTAGTACAGCCAAATTCGATTTATTTATTACATGGTATACAATAATAGAATGCACCCACAACAATTGAACATCGCATTACAGATTTGAACCAAAGAGTTAACTAAACACCACAACAAATGAACCAAATGTTAATTGAGCACCACATTGCACAATATAACATAGTCCTAATAGAAGATCAGACAGTTAACCAAACCAAGCATGCTTGACAACTTGGAAAATTGCACCCTGAAGAATTGAACATCACATTTGCATAATTGAACCAAACAGTTAAATGAACACCACATTGCATGACATATAGAACATATACACTTGAGTAGAAGATTGAATGGTAAAAGTAGATAGCACAATTCACTAGAATTTGTTAAGAAAAGGTAGTAGGTAGCAAACTGAACATGGGTCCTATTAGTGAGCTAATAAGACAAGGTACTCCTCATTGTCGGAGATATCAATGATGATTGGATCCTTGGACATGGAAGAGGGCGAGGCATCTGCATCATGGGTGCCCTCGTCGTAGTGGTGAGTTGCTTGAGCCGCTCCCAGCACCAACCTGCTGGCTCTCGAGATGAGGTAAGTACGTGCACGCTGAGAAAATACATCGTAGTCTTCGTCGAAGGCACTGACGGTGGCCTTGAGAAAACACCACGAACTGTCATTTAAAGCAGCCAACCGTGTTGCGGCATCGGCGTGTGAGGCGTCGACGGTGGACTTGACAGCGAGGTGCTCCTCCAAGATCTGGGGGTCGGCACGAATGGCAGCCATCACGACCTCATCCGCGCGTGCGGCCGCGATTTGCTTCTCCGCTGCGAAATGCTCCTTGAGATCCTAGCTATACTATGTGCACCATGGCTTAGGGCGGCACTTATTTGGTGGTGGGGCGGTGATTTGGGTGGAAGGTGTCGCACTCGCGCCGATGGTTGGGGCATGTGGGATGTTGAAGGAGGAGGAGGATGGGGGTCGGGTGTGGATTACCTGCCTAGATAGGGGAGGCCGAGCAGCATGAAGGAGGGTCGCCAGCAAGGAAGCGGTGCTACAAGCAAGGAGTGAAGGTTTGAACTTGGAAAGGAAGGCGGAACCAGGGGAAATGTGGCTTTTGGTAAGGGAGAGGGGGAGGGGAGGTAGATATTTCTGCGGAAGCCAAAAATTTGGAATCGCTTCAGCGAAAAAACTGGCGTGCAAAGTGTCATCAGACACGATCCCTTATTTAGATTGGGCTGTGGACTGTAGCCGTCGCACCTTCTCACGTAAGCTGTATGAGTACTATAATCCGACGGTGCTCCAAGATATTTTGTGCTGCGTCTCACATGGTTGGTGATAATAAACTGTGTGGGATCTACTTGATTTTTTGTCTTGATTTGAATTACATAATGGGGTCACGGCAGAAATGGACGGTATTTGAATTGCTAGACCTTTTATCTGTAGTAAACATGCAACTATATGTGTGTCATAAAAAATTGGAATTATTCAGGGTTCGTTTGGAAATTTTATACATTAAATTGCTTTTCTAGCCATTTCAGGTGCACAATTCAAAATTAAAGCACATGCACATGCTCCGGTGCACCAACATGGGTTGTAAAATCAAATTTATGCCCTTGGTTGCATGCTTAGGTCCCATGCAAGAAATGGGGATGAATGTCGAACACCCTGGCACCGTCAGTCGGCCGCAAACATTGAGATACCTTGTTTTTAAATTCTAGTAAATCCAAAGCTCGTCTGAAATTCATGAAACTTGGCATGCTATCATGGAGCGGCATCAACATGCCGTGGTAAATTTTTCATCCCATTTGGGGCAGGTTTGGGGATATGCTTCTCACAAACAAGAGCTTCTCACAAAAACCTTGATGGTTTTGGTAGGGTATGTGCCACCTTGGGGGACAAAACGATATCTGTTGCCTCTTATTGCTTTCAAAATGTTTCTCGTGTCAACATAGAACAACATGAGTGTTGTGTCAATTTTTAGGATTTTTCGGGGTTCGCTTGGACATTTTTATGCATTAACTGAGTTTTCTATGCATTCATGTGCATAATTCAAATTTGAACTATAGGCACATGCTCTAATTCATATAAATTAGTTAAAAATTCAAATTTCTGCCCTTGGTTGCATGCTTAGGTCCCATGCAAGAAATGGGAATGAATGTCAAACACCCTGCCACCGTCACTCAGCCGCAAACATTGAGATACCTGGTTTTTTAAATTCTAGTAAATCCGAAGCTCGTCTGACATTCATGAAACTTGGCATGGTATCATGGAGCGGCATCAAAATGTCGTGGTAAATTTTTTGTCCCATTTGGGGCACATTTGGGGATATGCTTCTCACAAACTAGAACTTCTCACAACAAGTCTGATGGTTTCGGTAGGGAACGTCCCACCTTTGGGGACGAAACGATATCCATTGCCTCTTATTGCTTTCAAAAAATTTCTCATGTCAATATAGAACAACATGAGTGTTGTGTCAATTTTTGAGATTTTGGGGGGTACGTTTGGACATTTTTATGCATTAATTGAGTTTTCAATGCGTTTATGCGCACAATTCAAATTTGAACTACATGTGCATGCTCTAATGCATATAAATTGGTTGAAAATCAAATCTGTGTCCTTGGTTGCATGCTTAGGTCCCATGCAAGAAATGGGAATGAATGTCAAACAACCTGCCACGGTCACTCGGCCGCAAACATTGAGATACCTGATTGTTAAATTCTAGTAAATCCAAAAGTCGTCTGAAATTCATGAAACTTGCTACGCTATCATGGAGTGGCATCAACATGCCGTGGTAAAATTTTTGTCCCATTTGGGGCAGGTTTGGGTATAAGTTTCTCACAAACCAGAGCTTCTCACACCAAGCTTGAAGGTTTCGGTAGGGAATGTCCCACCTTTGGGGATGAAACGATATCCGCTGCCTCTTATTGCTTTCAAAATCTTTCTAGTGTCAACATAGAACAACAAGAGTGTTGTCTTAAATTTTGGAATTTTTCGGGGTTCGTTTGGACATTTTTATACATTAATTGGTTTTTCTAAGCATTTTATGTGCATAACTCAAATTTGAACTACATGCACATGCTCCAGTGCATATAAATTGGTTGGAAAATCAAATCTGTGTCCTTGGGTGCATGCTTAGGTCCCATGCAAGAAATGAGAATGAATTTCAAACACCAGGGCACCGTTGATTGCCGACAAAACGATGAGATACTTTGTTTTTAAATTCTAGTAAATTCAAAACTCGTCTGAAATTCATGAAACTTGGTATGCTATCATGGAATGGCACCCGACATGCTGTGGTATTTTTCATGTCCATTTCGAGAGAAGGCGCACTTGAATAACAGCCAACAAAGGCATTTTGAAAAAATAACTGCCACTTTAATATCTCAAACGTTTGTATAATTCAAATCATGTGCGTTCTGTTAACCATTCATGTGACGCCACGTGTCTCCGTTTTAATGACTATAGGAGGTGTCGCGCAGACAGCTACTTGACTTAACGGGAGGCGTCCGAGCGGAGTTCATTGCGCAGGCTGACCGAGAGGCGTGCAAGCTGACATGCAATGCATAGGCTCACCGGGAAGCATGCCAGTTGTTCGATGTGCATGCTTTCTCGTGGAATTGTCACGACAGATGTCCTAGTGTGAGGACTTAGTCGTGAGACCAACACATCTATGTAGTAGCTTGCGAGGGATTGAGCGGAATCGAGAGACGGAACACAGGACAAGGATTTAGACAGCTTCGGGCCCCGGGAAACATCATCTGGTAACAACCCTACATGCTGTTTGTGGCTAGGTCTCATTATCATCATGAGGGAGTCGCCGTAAACCAGCTCTTTGTGTCTAGCCCTAGAGATTGTTTTATTTTCCCTGTCCTTCTTTGGGGAGCCCTTCCCCTACTTATATATGTTGAAGGGGCGGGTTACATGTGGAGTCCTATTAGGATTAGGGCTAGTCTATCTTCTAGTACAAACCGGATACAAGTCCGGGTCTTGACTCCTTGTAAGGGAAATATTCCTCACACCTTTTCTCTTAAACAAGCCCACCATTAACATAAACCGGCCTTCCGGGCCTTGGGCCTTGTCATCCGTCTGTCCCGCCCGCCGGGTTACCAGTGAGTCATAATGTTCAGTCAGGTTGCTTGTAAACCGTCTGGTCAGTGCGGGTCGCCGGTGAATCGCCATGTCCGGCCGGGTTATACTTCGGGCCGGGTTACTCCGCGGGGTATATCCCCGACATTAGCCCCCAAGTTTAGCTTGGATTTATCCATGGTAAACTTATTCTGCAAAATAAACACAAGAACAAATTTGATAGGTTGTGCTCTGGGTTAAGAATTCTTGTAAACCGGCACCTGATCATCCTTAAGTCCTTGTCATTTTCTCCTTCTAGAAAATCCGGGTCAATAGACCTGCTTCATAAACAATTTGGTTGTATAAGAAATATTGTAAATAAAAAATCCATTTGATTCGGCCTTGAATGCTCTGACTTGAAAAAAATATTGGTCTTCAAATATTCAACTGATATTCAGCCGGCTTGAAAATGTAGCACTTGCCAAGCTATGATTTCCAAAATCGGCGGGTTATAAAACTGATAATTCCGGGTCATGATTGTTGCCAACGCCGGTTCATGATTATTGATGACACCCAGTTATGATTGTTGCAGACACCAGGTCAATCTGGTTTATTCAAAACTGAGAATTTGAAGATTTTTCTCCCTTATATCCATATTACATGTAGCCCCAAGTCTTGAGCAGAACAAAATGATGGCTTAAGACTTGCTTCTATATAAATACTGCCACTTAAAAAGAAATCCATATTGTTCATCCCAGTCACTTAGTAAAAACAGAATACTCCATATTATGTAGCCCCCAAGTGCCGGGTTGTCATGCTTGCAACAACCTGGGACTTGTAATTGCCTGATGCTCAAAAAGCTTCAACCAGTGTAGCCCCCAAGGGCCGGGTCATTATGCGATAATGAGCAGGGACTTTATAAATATAATCATGCTTCATTGAAAATAACATCGTATGATGTAACTCCACCATGGGGCTTTAACCCACGTCCACAAGGTTAAGAGCTTTGTGCTTTACCAACTGAGCAATGGACCCTTGAATATAATGGATTGAGACTTGTGTACCTTGAATCATTAATAGGAGCAATTGGTATCCCCCAAGGGCTGGCTCATTATGATATGATGAGTCGGGTCTTCAATAAGGCCAAAGAAAAATGACTTTGCATTAGCCCCCGAGTGTCATGGTGCATGCTTGCAGCGACATGAGACTTGCATATTTGATATAATCTCAACTTAAATAATGTATCCCCCAAGTGCTGGGTCGTAAGCCTGCCGCAACTCGGGACTATTCCTTCAATTGTAGAATAAATCATATCCATTGATAATATAATAGACATTGCGCTAAAGCGACTTTGAAAACTTTAATCATAATACCGGTTACCGATAACCATAATAAAATTCAGCCATGTTGGCTATTTGAAGATTTGAATAATATAATCCAAAGATTTATGAGCGCATGGTTCCAATGGCGCAATCCAAATATATATTGGCAACAGTAAGGGTGAATCACATCGTTGGTTTACCAACTTTTTGTAGTAAGGGTAATAACCCCAATCTTGAGTACTGATAACTCCTTCCATATTTTGCCGGTTTATGATAAAACTGTACCGGGTTGTAATAAACACCGGATTATCCATATATAATACTGGCGACTTGTAGTCGAAACCAGACCGAGTCAATAAGCGCCGGATTATAACTGATCATGTACTGACAACTTGTAGTTGAAAGCCAAGCTGGGTCAATAAACGTCGGTTTATCATAAAATATTATAAACCTCATCAAAGGAGAAAGAACTTGGAAAATAAAAGCATAAAAAGAACATGCGAGGCTTTTCATGGGCTGCCAGGCCCAAAATCGAGGCTTTTCATGGGTTGCCAGGCGATTGAGTTAAACCATTTCACAAAGCCTTTTAAGATGGACCTCACATTAACCAATCATCGTTTTAACTTTGGCAAGTTTAGGGTCTATGAGATTGACTTGCCAAATGTTCGGCGGGTCAACAAGGATTACCTAGACAGAGTGGCTTACTTAAAGAAGGCAGGATAACCCGGGATTTTAGGTGAATACACCTGGCTTCCAAGCCTGGCTTGATAGCCTATTACAAGGGTGCAGACTCTTTGTTCTTTGAGAAGCAAAGAGCCCCCGAGCAATATGTCGAGCTGTGCTCAGTGGGTGCCTATGTTTGAGTTGTGCTTTTGCAACACTGTCTTTGGCCCCCAAGTTATTTCCCTGGTGGCCTTACGCCGATCAAGAGGCGTACCTAGCTATGGTTCAAATACTACCAAGCCCCCAAGTAATTTCCCTAGTGGCCTTACGCCGATCAAGAGGTGTAGCTATGGTTCAAATACGACCAAGCCCCCAAGTGATTTTTTATATATGGCTTTATAAGCCGAATCAATGGGTAATCAAAACTCCGCTTTACAAATAGAAGCCCCCACATGATCAACAATATAATAAGCCAATAAGGCAGGATACCCATGTTTGAACCGCGCATCATGGCAGCAGGTCCTCTTCGGCAACCATCTACTTTTTGCAAGAGATAAATTCTTCTTGAACCGGATGTTAAACCGGATATTGAGAGCTTCAAAGCTTGGTGGGAGACATCTTTCCCTTGAACCGGATTTTAAACCAGAATCTTCATTTTTAGCCGGAGATTTTCTGGCGGCCTTTACACTCGAACTTGCGAGAAATTAACTCTTTTTTGAACCAGAAATTCTTAAACCGGATTTGAGAGCTTCAGAGCTTTGTGGGAGACAGATTTCCTTGAACCAGATTGTAAACTGGATATTTGAGAGCTTCAGTAAGACTGACGTCCCTTGAGCCGAATTTTAAACCGGATATTTTAGAGCTTCAACGCTCTATGGGAGAGAGATGTCTCTTGAACCGTATTTTGAACTGGAATCCTTTCTGTTGACCCGGAACTTCTTCATTGACCCAGGATTTTGTAATTGTCACATACTTTTTAAGCCGGAAATTTTCTGACGGCCTTTAAATTTTTATCAATATAATAGTAGCCTATGGGACCGAGTTATCTTTCCCTCCATCGTCCTGGAGTTCTGAAATTTGCTGAAACTGGCAAGATTTGCTGAGTCGTGTCATCGTAGCCCCCGAGTCTCAAGGTGACTCGAGGAGTTGGCTTGAGATTCTCCATATTTGACCATGATATAAACCGGCATAAGTTGTATATCATTGGTGTTGATAGAACGATGTGAATCCATAGAAGGTTGAGGTGACTGCGGCGGTTTATAAATGATCCCGTATGAGCCGTGTCAGCAACTCGGACAATGGTTTCTTCCAACTAGCTATTTGAAGTTAACCAAACCGTAGTGGCGGCGACTTGTGCGCCTGCTCATTGAGCCATCTAGTGCAAACGGCGGTTGATGATAATTTGCCTCCAATTTGAAAGAAAACCGGGCTACCCGAACATTGACTGGCTTTATACTCAATAAATAGCTCATGCAGGCAGGTGCGGCCTGGTGCGTTGATGTAGACCAGGTCGCGAGAGACGGACGACAAAGATACCGCAGCATTAGAGGCGGCTCGGACAGATGACTCAGCAGCGGCATTGTAAGCCGGTGCGGACGGGCGAGTTAACCACATCATGTTGATGTAAACTGGTTTACAGAATGGCTGCTTGCAGATATATTCACCGACCTTGATGGTGTGGCCAGATGCTAGTGCATTATAATGGTGGTGCGAGCTATACATCCATGATACAGCCATAGCTTTTGCGATGAACAATTCCTCCTGCATAAATAATATCGCAAGCCAGGGTAATTTGTTCTTTTAAAGAATACAAAATGTATTAATAAAAATTGATTGGACAGATTTCACCTTGATATGTTAGGCCAGAAATTATCCACCGTGGAGTTGATGATCACCACGGGCGAGTCGGCCACGGGAGTAGACAAATGAAACGGCCGCGGCGTTTTAAGTCAGTGCGAATGGGCGAGTCAACCACAGGCGCGGTAAACCGTGCGGATGGGCGAGTAGACCGGGCCACAGGGGCGGCAACTCACGCACATCCGTTCATCGGGTAATGTGGCACGGACGAAAACGTCGTTGTAGAACATTACCAGTGCGTGCTCCATACCCGCAGTATAATGCCTCATTTGTAATGAACAATTTTCCTGTGAAACAATATTACATGCCCAAGTAATTTTTCTAAAAATATTTAACATGCTGATAAAATATAGAGGAAAGATATCACCTGATGCATTGGGACGACGAATGATCTTTGCACGTCCATAATTTAACTGGGATATGGAATCCAACAGCAACATGAATGATGACTTAATCCACGTCCACCCTTTTTTTGTCAATTGTCCAATCAGCTCCCCACCTTTCGTTTCTTCAGGCGGCAACCAGCAGGAGAGCATGCACTGGACACCAAGACGGAGGTGGTTGAACAGGCGAGCCAGCTGGCGGCGACCGCGGAGGCGTTCGAGCCGTGCGGACGCAGGCGCAAGGGCCACAGCCGTGGAGAGCGGCGGGTCGATTTTCCGGCGAGTGAACCCTGGGAGCAGAGCAGTTGATTTTGGCCTCGTGTGATTAGTACATGATCCCACGTGCGCACGGCTCTTCATCCCAAACCTAGGAATCTGTGCCCAATCAATTTTCCTATGTGGTATAGAAACAATAATTGATGGGTGTGCTTGGACGAGCAATGGCCCGAAGTTGAGACAGGGGCGTGTCCGAGGTGGAGTGCATACGGCCTGATGAATCCGAGTTGAAGCCTGCATGGGGTGGCACAGGATGCTAGCACAGCAGGGGTGGCCCGATGTAGGCACGGAGCGGGCCAGCGAACACGGGCGGCTTAGTCCAATGGCAGTGGCTGGTCACAGTAGATGCCCAACCCGGCAACGGAGGTGTGGGTGACTCGAGGGGACACCGTAACGGCGGCTCGGCCCAGCCGAGGTGAGCGAGGCGAGGTGGAAGTGATGATCGCTGCGGCTCGCAGGCGACGACGGAGATGGAAATCGAATCCGTGGCCTTATCCAATTTCCGTCGTGGCCCTCCTTTTTTATTCATTGGTAGATCCAATCTGATAGTTCCTTCCTATGCGCGCAACAGTAAAGGCAGAAAGTAATACTTGTGTTGCCGTCCAGTGTGTGAGAAATACTCATTGAACTAGTACTTCGATCGGGTCTTCACATCAAGAAGTGGAGCAGTACTAGCTTGGCGTATCCGAACGATGGCAGACAGATCGCGTGTAGGAGCAGCAGACAAACCAACCCTAATTTTCCTTCCATATTGAATCTCGTATATGTCGTTCCGGTCGTTTGCAATGGAGACGATGCAGATCCTTTAAAACCGGTTCTTCTTCATCCGAAAAATTATGAACTTCTAGATCCCTGGGAGAGATCCCTCTAAGAACTCAACACCACCGTGCATAAGCCCCACGGTGGGCGCCAACTGTCATGGAATTGCCACGGCAGATGTCCTAGTGTGAGGACTTAGTCGTGAGACCAACGAATATATGTAGTAGCTTGAGAGGGGTTGAGCGGAATCGAGAGACGCAATGCAAGACAAGGATTTAGACAGCTTCGGGCCCCTATGTGCTGTTTGTGGCTAGGTCTCATTATCATCATGAGAGAGTCGCCGTAAACCGGCTCTTTGTGTCTAGCCCTAGAGATTGTTTTCTTTTCCCTGTCCTTCTTTGGGGAGCCATGCCCCTCCTTATATATGTTGAAGGGGCGGGTTACATGTGGAGTCCTATTAGGATTAGGATGAGTCTATCTTCTAATACAAACCGGATACAAGTCCGGGTCTTGATTCCTTGTAAGGGAAATATTCCTCACACCTTTTCTCTTAAACCGGCCCACCATTAACATAAACCGACCTTCCGGGCCTTGGGCCTTGTCATCCGTTTGTCCCGCCTGCTGGGTTACCAGTGAGTCATAATGTTCAGTCAGGTTGCTTGTAAACCGTCTGGTCAGTGCGGGTCGCCGGTGAATCGCCAAGTCCGGCCGGGTTATACTTCCCGCCGCGTTACGCCGCGGGGTATATCCCTGACATTAGCCCCCAGTTTAGCTTGGATTTATCCATAGTAAACTTATGCTGCAAAATAAACACAAGAACAAATTTGACAAGTTGTGCTCTGAGTTAAGAATTCTTGTAAACCGGCACCTGATCATCCTTAAGTCCTTGTCATTTCCTCCTAGAAAATCCGAGTCAATAGACCTGCTTCATAAACAATTTGGTTGTATAAGAAATATTGTAAGTAAAAAATCCATTTGATTCGGCCATGAATGCTGTGACTTGACAAAAATATTGGTCTTCAAATATTCAACTGATATTCAGCCAGCTTGAAAATGTAGCACTTGCCAAGCTATGATTTCCAAAATCGGCGGGTTATTAAACTGATAATTCCGGGTCATGATTGTTGCCAACGCCGATTCATGGTTGTTGCCAACGCCGGTTCATGATTATTGATGACACCGGGTTATGATTGTTGCAGACACTAGGTCAATCTGGTTTATTCAAAACTGAGAATTTGAAGATTTTTCTCCCTTACATCCATATTACCTGTAGCCCCCAAGTCATGAGCAGAACAAAATGATGGCTTAAGACTTGCTTCTATATAAATACTGCCACTTAAAAAGAAATCCATATTGTTCATCCCAGTCACTTAGTAAAAACAGAATACTCCATATTATGTAGCCCCCAAGTGCCGGGTTGTCATGCTTGCAGCAACCTGGGACTTGTAATTGCCTGATGCTAAAAAAACTTCAACCAGTGTAGCCCCCAAGGGCCAGGTCATTATGCAATAATGAGCAGGGACTTTATAAATATAATCATGCTTCATTCAAAATAACATCGTATGATGTAACTCCACCATGGGGCTTTAACCCACGTCCACAAGGTTAAGAGCTTTGTGCTTTACCAACTGAGCAATGGACCCTGGAATATAATGGATTAAGACTTGTGTACCTTGAATTATTAGTAGGAGCAATTGGTACCCCCAAGGGTCGGCTCAATATGATATGATGAGTCGGGTCTTCAATAATGCCAAAGAAAAATGACTTTGCATTAGCCCCCGAGTGTCATCGTGCATGCTTGCAGCGACATGAGACTTTCATATTTGATATAATATCAACTTAAATAATGTAGCCACCAAGTGCCAGGTCGTAAGCCTGCAGCAACTCGGGACTATTCCTTCAATTGTAGAATAAATCATATCCATTGATAATATAATAGCCATTGCGCTAAAGCGACTTTGAAAACTTTAATCATAATACCGGTTACTGATAACCATAATAAAATCCAGCCATGTTGGCTATTTGAAGATATGAATAATATAATCCAAAGATTTATGAGTGCATGATTCCAATTGCGCAATCCAAATATATACTGGCAACAGTAAGGGTGAATCACATCGTTGGTTTACCAACTTTTTGTAGTAAGGGTAATAACCCCAATCTTGAGTACTGATAACTCCTTCCACATTTTGCCGGTTTATGATAAAACCGTATCGGGTTGTAATAAACACCGGATTATCCATATATAGTACTGGCGATTTGTAGTCGAAACCAGACCGGGTCAATAAGCGCCGGATTATAACTGATCATGTACTGACAACTTGTAGTTGAAAGCCAAGCCGGGTTGATAAACACCGGTTTATCACAAAATATTATAAACCTCATCAAAGGGGAAAGAACTTGGCAAATAAAAGCATAAAAAGAACATGCGGGGCTTTTCATGGGCTGCCAGGCCCAAAATCGAGGCTTTTCATGGGCTGCCAGGCCATTGAGTTAAACCATTTCACAAAGCCTTTTAAGATAGACCTCACATTAACCAATCGTCGTTTTAACTTCGCCAAGTTCAGGGTCTATGAGATTGACTTGCCAAACGTTCGGTGGGTCATACCAGGATTACCTAGACGGAGTGGCTTACTTAAAGAAGGCAGGATAACCCGGGTTTTAGGTGAATACACCTGGCTTCCAAGACTGGCTTGATAGCATATTACAAGGGTGCAGACTCTTTGTTCTTTGAGAAGCAAAGAGCCCCCGAGCAATATTTTCAGTTGTGCTTTTGCAACACTCTCTTTGGCCCCCAAGTGATTTCCCTGGTGCCCTTACGCTGATCAAGAGGCGTAGCTAGCTATGGTTCAAATACGACCAAGCCCCCAAGTGATTTCCCTGGTGGCCTTACGCCGATCAAGAGGTGTAGCTATAGTTCAAATACGACCAAGCCGCCAAGTGATTTTTTATATATGGCTTTATAATATGAATTAATGGGTAATCAAAACTCCGCTTTATAAATAGAAGCCCCCACATGATCAACAGTATGATAAGCCAATAAGGCAGGATACCCATGTTTGAACTGCGCATCATGGCAGCAAGTCCTCTTCGGCAACCTTTAACTTTTTGCAAGAGATAAATTCTTCTTGAACCGGATGTTAAACCAGATATTGAGAGCTTCAAAGCTTGGTGGGAGACATCTTTCCCTTGAACCGGATTTTAAACCGGAATCTTCATTTTGAGCCGGAGATTTTCTGACGGCCTTTACACTCGAACTTGCGAGAAATTAACTCTTTTTTGAACCGGAAATTGTTAAACTGGATTTGAGAGCTTCAGAGCTTGGCGGGAGACAGATTTCCTTGAACGGGATTGTAAACCAGATATTTGACAGCTTCAGTAAGACTGACGTCCCTTGAGCCGGATTCTAAACCGGATATTTCAGAGCTTCAACGCTTTATGGGAGAGAGATGTCTCCTTAACCGGATTTTGAACCGGAATCCTTTCTGATGACCCGGAACTTCTTCATTGAGCTTGGATTTTGTAATTGTCACATACTTTTTAAGCCAGAAATTTTCTAACGTCCTTTAAATTTTTATCAATATAACAGTAGCCTCTGGGACCGAGTTATCTTTCCCTCCATCATCCTGGGGTTCTTAAATTTGCTGAAACTGGCAAGATTTGCTGAGTCATGTCATCGAAGCCCCCGAGTCTCAAGGTGACTCGAGGAGTTGGATTGAGATTCTCCATATTTGACCGTGATATAAACCGGCATAAGTTGTATATCATTGGTGTTGATAGAACGATGTGAATCCATAGAAGGTTGAGGTGACTGCAGCGGGTTATAAAAGATCCCGTATGAGCCGTGTCAGCAACTTGGCCAGTGGTTCCTTCCAACTGGCTATTTGAAGTTAACCAAACCGTAGTGGCGGCGACTTGTGCGCCTGCTCATTGAGCCATCCAGTGCAAACGGCGGTTGATGATAATTTGCCTCCAATTTGAAAGAAAACCGGGCTACCTGAACAGTGACTGGCTTTATACTCAATAAATAGCTCATGCAGACAGGTGCGGCCTGGTGCTTTGATGTAGACCAGGTCGCGAGAGACAGACGACAAAGACGACCGCAGCATGAGAGACGGCTCGGATAGATGAGTCGGCAGCGGCATTGTAAGCCGGTGCAGACTGGCGAGTTAACCACATCATGTTGATGTAAACTGGTTTACAGAATGGAGCTTGCAGATATATTCACCGAGCTTGATGGTGTGGCCAGATGCTAGTGCATTATAATGGTGGTGCGAGCTATACATCCATGATACGGCCATAGCTTTTGCGATGAACAATTGCTCCTGCATAAATAATATCACAAGCCGGAGCAATTTGTTCTTTTAAAGAATAAAAAATGTATTAATAAAAAATGATTGGAAAGATTTCACCTTGATATGTTAGGCCAGAAATTATCCACCGTGGAGTTGATGATCACCACGGGCGAGTCGGCCGTGGGAGCAGACGAATGAAACGGCCGCGACGTTGTAAGTTGGTGCGAATGGGCGAGTCAACTACAGGCGCGGTAAACTGTGCAGATGGGTGAGTAGACCGGGCCACAGGGGCGGCAACTCGCGCACATCCGTTCATCGGGTAATGCGGCACAGACGAAAACGTCGCTGCAGAATGTTACCAGTGCGTGCTCCATACCCGTAGTATAATGCCTCATTTGTAATGAACAATTGTCCTGCGAAACAATATTACATTCCCAAGTATTTTTTCTAAAAAGATTTAACATTCTGATAAAATACAGACGAAAGATATCACCTAATGCATTGGGACGACGAATGATCTTTGCACGTCCATAATTTAACTGGGATATGGAATCCAACAGCAACATGAATGATGACTTAATCCACGTCCACCCTTTTTTTTGTCAATCGTCCAATCAGCTCCCCACCTTTAGTTTCTTCAGGAGGCAACCAGCAGGAGAGCATGCATTGGACACCAAGGTGGAGGTGGTTGAACAGGCGAGCCAGCTGGCGGCGACTGCGGAGGCATTCGAGCCATGCGGATGCAGGTGCACGGGCCACGGCCGTGGAGAGCGGCGGGTCGATTTTCCAGCGAGCGAACCCTGGGAGCAGAGCAGTTGATTTTGGCCTCGTGTGATTAGTACACGATCCCACGTGAGCACGGCTCTTCATCCCAAATCTAGGAATTTGTGCCCAATCACTTTTCCTATGTGGTATAGAAACAATAACTGATGGGTGTGCTCGGACGAGCAATGGCCCGGAGTTGAGACAGGGGCGGGTCCGAGGTGGAGTGCGTACGGCCTGACGAATCCGGGTTGAAGCCTGCATGGGGTGGCACAGGAGGCCAGCATGGCAAGGGTGGCCCGATGTAGGCATGAAGCGGGCCAGCGAACACGGGCGACTTAGTCCAATGGCAGTGGCGGGTCATAGTAGATGCCCAACCCGGCAATGGAGGTGTGGGTGACTCGAGGGGAGACCATAACGGCGGCTCGGCCCAGCCGAGGTGAGCGAGGCAAGGTGGAAGTGATCATCGCTGGGGCTCGCAAGCGACGATGGAGATGGAAATCGAATCCGTGGCCTTATCCAATTTCCGTCGTGGCCCTCCTTTTTTTATTCATTGGTAGATCCAATATGATAGGTCCTTTCTATGCGCGCAACAGTAAAGGCGGAAAGTAATACTTGCGCTGTCGTCCAGCGTGTGAGAAATACTCATTGAACTAGTACTTCGATCGGGTCTTCACATCAAGAAGTGGAGCAGTACTAGCTTGGCGTATCCGAACGATGGCAGATAGATAGCGTGTAGGAGCAGCAGACAAACCAACCCTAATTTTCCTTCCATATTGAATCTCGTATATGTCATTCCGGTCGTTTGCCATGGAGGCGATGCAGATCCTTTAAAACCGGTTCTTCTTCATCCGAAAAATTATGAACTTCAAGATCCCTGGGAGAGATCCCTCCAAGAACTCAACACCACCGTGCGTAAGCCCCACGGTGGGCGCCGACTTGGAGTGGAATTGTCACGATAGATGTCCTAGTGTGAGGACTTAGTCGTGAGACCAACGCATCTTTGTAGTAGCTTGAGAGGGGTTGAGCGGAATCGAGAGACGCAATGCAAGACAAGGATTTAGACAGCTTCGGGCCCCGGGAAACATCATCCAGTAACAACCCTACGTGCTGTTTGTGGCTAGGTCTCATTATCATCATGAGGGAGTCGCCGTAAACCGGCTCTATGTGTCTATCCCTAGAGATTGTTTTCTTTTTCCTGTCCTTCTTTGGGGAGCCATGCCCCTCCTTATATATGTTGAAGGGGCGGGTTACATGTAGAGTCCTATTAGGATTAGGACTAGTCTATATTCTAATACAAACCGGATACAAGTCCGGGTCTTGACTCCTTGTAAGGGAAATATTCCTCACACCTTTTCTCTTAAACCGACCCACCATTAACATAAACCGGCCTTCCGGGCCTTGGGCCTTGTCATCCGTCTATCCCGCCCGCCGGGTTACCAGTGAGTCATAATGTTCAGTCAGGTTGCTTGTAAAATGTATGGTCAGTGCGGGTCGCCGGTGAATCGCCATGTCCGGCCGGGTTACGCCGCGGGGTATATCCCCGACAGGCTCACTGTGAAGCGAGCCCTTTGAATTCCATGGCCACCCGCCTTCGTCTCCATTAATGGCGCTTGAGCCGCTATTTATTACGAGCGGCCTTACAGTTCGCCTCCCATTCCCCCCCCTGCAGACCGCCACCAATGCCATGGCGCAGAATGATCATCTGCCACTAGTCTTCAAGTTTGGTGAAGTCGACTCCGAGCCAAAGGATATAGAAAATAAGGAGGAATGGGGCCTCATGGACATGGCCTTGAATGAGCTAGTCGCGGCGGTTGCTGCCCCAGCTCCCGTCCCAGCTCCCATCCCCGCGCCCGCGCCAGCGACCATCCCCATAGCATTGACGGGCTAGTCGCCGAGCACTATCGCGGAGCAGGAAGCCACGGGCGTCAAAGATGTCTCCGCGGACCCGCATGAGCTCGTGTACATGCCAGCGCCAGCGCCCGTGCCCGTGCTCGTGCGTTCCCCTCCACCCATCGGGGCACCGGCCCCCGTGTGTTTGGCTGCACCGCTGCGCCCGTGCCCCTGCCCGTGTGCGCCCCTCTGATACGTCTCCAACGTATCTATAATTTTTGATTGTTCCATGTTATTATATTATCTGTTTTGGATGTTTAATGGGCTTTAATATGCTCTTTTATATTATTTTTGGGACTAACCTATTAACAGGAGGCCTAGTGCCAGTTTCTGTTTTTTGCCTATTTCAGTATTTCGCAGAAAAGGAATATCAAACGGAATCCAAACGGAAGGAAACCTTCGCGAGGATCTTTCTTGGAACAAACGTCATCCAGGAGACTTGGAGTGGAAGTCAGAGACACAACGAGGCGGCCACGAGGCAAGAGGGCGCGACTAGGGGGGTAGGCGCGCCCCCACCCTCGTGGGCCCCTCGTAGCTCCACCGACGTACTTCTTTTTCCCATATGTACTTTTATACCCTAAAAACATCCAGGAGAGCCACGAAACCACTTTTCCACCGCCGTAAACCTTCTGTACCCGTGAGATCCCATCTCTGGCATTTTCTGGTGATCTGCCGGAAGGGGATTCGATCACGTAGGGCTTCTACATCAACACCATAGCCTCATCGCTATGATGTGTTAGTAGTTTACCACAGACCTTCGGGTCCATAGTTATTAGCTAGATGGCTTCTTCTCTCTCTTTGATTCTCAATATATACAAAGTTCTCCTCGATGTTCTTGGAGATCTATTCGATGTAATATTATTTTGCGGTGTGTTTGCCGAGATCTGATGAATTGTGGATTTATGATCAAGTTTATCTATGAACAATATTTGGTTCTTCTCTGAATTCTTATATGCATGATTTGATATCTTTGCAAGTCTCTTCGAATTATCGGTTTAGTTTGGCCTACTAGATTGATCTTTCCTGCAATGGGAGAAGTGCTTAGCTTTGGGTTCAATCTTGCGTTGTCCTTTCCTAGTGATAGTAGGGGCAGCAAGGCACGTATTCTATTTTTGCCATCGCGGGATAAAAAGATGGGGTTTATATCATATTGCTTGAGTTTATCCCTCTACATCATGTCATCTTGCCTAAACCATTGCTCTGTTCTTATGAACTTAATACTCTAGATGCATGCTGGATAGCAGTCGATGTGTGGAGTAATAGTAGTAGATGTAGAATCGTTTCAGTCTACTTAACATGGCGTGATGCCTATGTTCATAATCATTGCCTAGATATTCTCATAACTATGTGCTTTTCTATCAATTGCTCGGCAGTAATTTTTTCACCCAATGTCGGTGTCAAAACCGGCGGATCTCGGGTAGGGGGTCCCGAACTGTGCGTCTAGGCGGATGGTAACAGGAGGCAGGGGACATGATGTTTTACCCAGGTTCGGGCCCTCTTGATGGAGGTAAAACTCTATGTCCTGCTTGATTTATTCTTGATGATATGAGTATTACAAAAGTTGATCTACCATGAGATCGGAGAGGCTAAACCCTAGAAGCTAGCCTATGGTATGATTGTCTGTTGTCCTACGGACTAAAACCCTCCGGTTTATATAGACACCGGAGGGGCTAGGGTTACAGAAGGTCGGTTACAAAGGAGGAGATATCCATATCCGTATTGCCTAGCTTGCCTTTCACGCCATGGAGAGTCCCATCCGAACACGAGACAAAGTCTTCAATCTTGTATCTTCATAGTCCAATAGTACGACCAAAGGATATAGTCCGGCTGTTCGAAGACCCCCTAATCTAGGACTCCCTCAGTAGCCCCTGAACCAGGCTTCAATGACGATGAGTCCGGCGCGCAGTGTTGTCTTTGGCATTGCAAGGCGGGTTCCTCCTCCGGATATACCACAGAAGAGTTCAAATAAAAGAATAGTGTCCGACCCTGCAAAATAAATTCCACATTCCACCGTAGAGAGAATAATATTTCCACAAATCTTAATATGCGGACTCATTTTGGCAACATGACATCATGCCATGGCTCGGTGATTATTCGAGCCGTTTATCTTCAACCAACTCCACACATAACGGGAGGCGGTTTCTTGACACGTCTTGTCAAAGCAGAGATCGTGTTCCCCTAATTATGGGATTCTCATCAATACGGACGTGGGTAACCCAACCGTGCCTATGACTCCTTGATTTTAGGTAAGTCCCAAACGGCCACTAGGAGGACGCTTGATATTCACCCTCTTTATAAAGGGACAAGGCTTTTACTTTTTTCCCTCCCGTGCTCGATCGAATCCTTCCGCCGCCTCGAGTTCTAACACCCAAAGCCCAGGTCAGGTGCTTCGGACCTTCAATCATGTCCGGATCTATAGCCTTCAAGGCCGGTGGATGCCCTCCTCCGTTACGGAAGAGGATATCAAGAAGTTGAGGGAGGCCAGATACCTGACCGCCGAGGTTTCGCATTGGCTGCCTGCCCGAGGGCAGGTCGTCCCTACTCCCAAACCCAACAAGAACGTTGTGTTCACCTCCCACTTCCTCCGAGGTCTAGGCCTCACTCTGGATCCCTTTGTTAGGGGTTTGATGTTCTATTACGGGCTAGATTTCCACAATCTAGCCCCGGAATCCTTTCTCCACATCTCGGCATTTATTGTTGTATGTGAGGCCTTCCTCCGCATTACCCCTCACTTCGGCCTGTGGCTCAAGACTTTTGACATGAAGCCAAAGATGGTCGAGGGGCAGCATGTAGCGTGCGGAGGCGCATTAATAAGCAAGATCGCTGGAGCTCCATGGCCAAAGGGTTCCTTTCCAGAGGTGTCCAGATTATGGCAACGGGAGTGGTTTTACATCACAGCTCCCAGAAGTGCCAAGTGGGTGGCTGCCCCTGCTTTCCGCTCGGGCCCTCCACCACAACTGATGTCATGGATTAGCAAAGGGCTGAGCTGGGGTCCAGCCAAGGATGTGTGTCGGTGTCAAAACCAGCGGATCTCGGGTAGGGGGTCCCGAACTGTGCGTCTAGGCCGGATGGTAACAGGAGACATGGGACACTTTGTTTTACCCAGGTTTGGGCCCTCTCGATGGAGGTAAAACCCTACTCCTGCTTGATTAATATTGATGATATGGGTAGTACAAGAGTAGATCTACCACGAGATCAAGGAGGCTAAACCCTAGAAGCTAGCCTATGGTATGATTGTGTATGGAGGTTGATTCCCTACGGACTACAACCCTCCGGTTTATATAGACACCGGATAGGGTTAGGGTTACACAAAGTCGGTTACAATGATATGAGATCTTGAATATCCGCATCGCCAAGCTTGCCTTCCACGCCAAGGAAAGTCCCATCCGGAAACGGGACGAAGTCTTCAATCTTGTATCTTCATATTCCAGGAGTCCGGCTGAAGGTATAGTCCGGCTACCCGAACACCCCCTAATCCAGGACTCCCTCAGTAGCCCCCGAACCAGGCTTCAATGACGACGTGTCCGGCGCGCAAATTGTTCGGCATTGCAAGGCGGGTTCTTCTCCAAATCTTGTGTACCTGTAGGAATAATGTCCTATTCTTGTAATGTAGTGCTCCTCGGCTTCCATGCCCAATAACGGCCGTCTTCTACGTGTAAAGCAAATGCGAAAAGCCGGGGAGTTTTTACATTTACACCCCTGGCCGTATAAACGAGCCACCTATTTAACGGGATGGGGATTTAGATCCAAACCACATCTCCTCCTTTCCGCGAGTGATCATCAGAGCGCTTCCAGCAAAGGTCTATTCCAACATGACCAGCCGTCGTAGCTCCTCCCCTCGCCCCTCCAGTCCCAAACCCGGGGACTGGGAGAGTTGTTCCATCCTGCATAGCAAGTTAGCGTCACTTCAAGCCCAGGGATTCCTCCCCCAGGCATGCATGGTCCTGGTCCGAGCCGGTCTCGCCACCTATAATGGTGGAAAACAAGCGGAGAGCACCCCCAATCCTTCTAGGGGAGAGACGGTGTGCCTCGTCCCCTATCTATTAAGGGGACTAGGATTTCCAATTCACCCATTTCTCCGCGGGCTTCTGGACTTTTATGGCCTCCAACTGCACAATCTTATGCCCGCCTCCGTATTGCATATTGCGGGTTTCGTCGCCCTTTGCGAGCTATTTTTAGGCGTGGAGGCTCATTTTGCATTGTGGAAGAGGTTATTCTGCCTAGTGCCCTGTTCTCAAAAGGGGTCCATATACCAAGTGGGCGGAGCCGAAGTATGGCGCATCGCCGGGACCGTATACCTATCCGGAACCCCAAAGGAAGCGTCCGAGGACTGGCCTTCAGAATGGTTTTATATAGATGACGTCCCGCTATCGGACCCTATCCGGGTCGGTCTCCCTAAGTTCAACAGTGCTCCATTGAAGAAGCGCTTGAGCTGGCGTGCGCAGAGCTCTCAAAGAGAAAACGACAGAGACGCTCTTTACCTGATGGGCCAGATAAGACTATTGGCTCATTCCGGATTAACCATGATCGGAGTCATGGCCGCATGCATTATGCGGGGGGTGCAGCCGCTTCAATATAGAGGCCGCCCAATGTGGGAATTCAACGGGGAGGATGACGCCACCCGTTACGGTCGTAAAGGGCCGGACTCAGCTGCCGCTCTGGAAAAGATCTTATCCTCTTTGTACAAGGGAGAAAAGGAGGAATTCCTCCGCGTCAACCCGCAGGCCGGATTCAGCATGTACGATCCTCCAAGTTGGATAAGTGAACAATTGCGCTTGCCCATTTGTTTTATACTCCCGTGGTTACATAGGTAGTCTAACGACTTTAATGCAGGAACTGCGACAGGAGGTAAAGAATATAAGCAGCCGCCCTCCACAGCCCGAGGACCCAGAACGGTCCCTTGATCCGGACTCCGAAGAGGATCCGGACATATCGGTGGAGCTTATCGACGGGGTGTTCTATCAGCTAAGCAAGGATAATACCTTGGTAGCCATCACGACTGATTACCCAGGGTTAATCCCGGCCTCCCAGGTGACGCAAACCGGAGTCTCATTCGCTTGAGAGGGATTACATTCTCATGTATTTCGGTGTTTCTGACGACAACCACGTTTTTGCAGGGGAGATTTCCATGACAGGAGGCCGAACCTGCGGTGGCTAGCCAACGAGGGGCCGCAGGGCCCCGTAGGGCAAAAAGGAATGAAGTCCGGACTGAAATGCCGGCGCAAAGGTATAGTGCACCCTCTGCTTCCCTGGAGTTATTCTGTCAGGGTCATATTAACGTTCGTGCTATCTTTAGGACGAAGAGACCTCGCTGGACAACATTCGGAGAGGTTGCCAATCGAGCCTCCACCAGCCAGGCTCCAACGTCTGGCCAGGAAGCGGAGGCGAGTACAAGGCGCGCACCGGACGCTCCTCCGACAGAGGATGCGGATAGGCTGTCCGCCACAAATTCAGAAGTGGAGAGTGCCATGAACCACATGCGTCGCCGGACAACTCTACACGACGGTTCTTTCTCCCAAGAGGCTTTAGATGCCTTTAATTCGGGAGATGCGTACCTCCGTGCCGCTCAAAATGGTTTAGCCAGAGCTACGGAGCAGTATGTGAAAGACATACGGGTAAGAAATTTTTGGTTAAACATATACATATGCCAGTAACCCCCGAGACTTGAAACAGTTAGAGCAACTGATTTAAGGATCATTTAATATGCAGGTTCTTACAGAGAAGAATACTGTACTGTCCCAGGAGCTGGAGAAGTGCAAGGCCCAACTAGAGGCCGCACTAGCCGCAGCAGGGGAGCCCCGAGAGACCCCCTCGGGTAAAATACACTTTGAAAGATTAGTATTGTGCGGTGTGGGTGCAAATCTGACAAGTTAAATTGCAGATGGCGCCGGACTCGATCCGGATAAGCAACAACTCTTACGCCAGCTAAAGGCCGGTGAGAGTATGTTGACAAGGGTGAGGCGAGAGAAGAATGATCTTCAAGATGCCAACAACAAGCTGGATGTTGAACTTAAAGATGTTCGTGGCTAGCTGTCGGACTCCACGAAGGAGAATCAGCGGCTTCGATGCGGCATTTTTAGTAAGTGCTTGAACGAACTTTGAAAAAAAAGTTCGGCGAGGAAGTCGATTAACAGAGTAATGTCTGTAGGTATGCTCACAGGTCGTCTTGCAGAGGAGATTCCCAGTTCTACGGGTGACCTTCTTCCCGAACTCATGCAACTGCACGAGCGAATTCGGCAAGCGATGCGAGGTGTTGCCCAAGCCTTATGGCCTGCCCACTCCATGCCCGAGAGCCTTGGAGAGCTTGTGGAGAAGCTGAAGGGAGCTCGGCGGCGCTTCCGGTTGTGGAAGATATCGGCCTGCCGACAAGGTGCTCGAGAAGCCTGGGCCATGGTGAAGACCCGTTTTACAAAGTCTGACCCGAACCACATGGCCGAGGTCGGACCAGTGGGGCCTGACAGGAAGGAGATCCCTGTGAGCTTAGTATACGGCCAAGTAGAGTTGGCCGCAAAGTATTCCCAGCAGGACTGTAAATTAGACAGCCTGTTAGATGGTATAGAAAAGGAATACAATTAGTCATAATGACAATGTAATTTTGAATTGACATGTGTAATGCCTTCTAGCCGGATTGTAGATCGTTTGTCGTTGCCGACCTTTTCGCTTCAACCTCGAGACCTGACGGTCTGGAGTGTGTCCGAATACCTAGCGGTTATATAAGAACCGTGGTATGCGTGGAGACCAGGCGTAGGGGTCATTAGTGCTTTATCAGACAAGTGCCCAACTAGTTATGTTATATTACATGGTTAGTAAGAAACATCTTCCAGAGAGAATAGTTCCGTTAGGGGTTCCTTTCGCTGGGAGGCATGCCCTAAAGTGTATGTCCGGACTGCATAAAAAGACGCAGAAAAAGCATCTGGGGGCGCATAAAATGGGTAAAAAGTTCATCTCTTATCTCACCGACCGAATATTCCCTTAAGAACTCTAGCTTTCGGCTTCACCCAGTCTGAGGTACACATCCGGCTGACCCGGCAGTAACAATCGCAGAGGTGCTCCCTTTACCACCTAGCTGAACAATCGGGAATGTAGGGGTAAGCACAGGAGCCAGGCAACCCAGCTTGGCCAAAAGTTAAGTCATATCGATGCATATAATGGTGAAGAAAAAGGTACATGCGGAAGTTTGACGCATGTGTTGGGCATGAAGCCCATATAAATAAGCTTCTGTTAAAGAAGCCCCCAGGTTTAATGAGCGTGAGTGGCGCATCACTTAGATGAGCCTTTAAGGGCAATAAAAGAAAAGAGGGGAAGGAGAGAGATGTAAGACAGAAAAATGCAAAAAATGGACAGAGGAAGGAGACGAACACACAGTCCGGCGCTAGGCGTAGAATCTTCAGAGGCGGGTGGCGTTCCATGGGTTCGGCTCGAGTCAGTTATCCGACGCATCTCGCAGGTGGTACGCCCCGCCAGTCAAGACTTGGTCGATTATGAAGGGACCTTCCCACTTGGGCTTGAGTTTGTCCTTTTTCTTGTCCGGCAGGCGTAGAACTAGTTCGCCAACATTGTAATTTTTGGCTCGTACTTCTCTGCTTTGATATCTTCGAGCCTGCTGTTGATAGAATGCAAAACAGGCTTTTGCCACGTCATGCTCCTCCTCCAAAGTGTCCAAACTGTCCTGCCGATCGAGCTCGGCTTCTCTTTCTTCATACATGCGCACTCGAGGTGAGTCATGAATTATGTCGCAGGGCAGAACTGCCTCTGCGTCGTACGCTGTCAGGACCCCGATTCCAGGTCACATCGATCTAGCCAGTAACACCTCATATCACTTTGCGGCCTCACGCACGGTATCCCACGGGTGTCGCCTTACCATGGCCTGGGACCGTTTGCGCCTTTTGGCTCACGTATATGATAGTGTCGCTAGCATTCATATGACAGAGAACCCGGGCCGACATGGCTAGTCATGAACCCAAAGCGGCACAGACCTATGAAGACAGGCATACATGAATCACATCGAACATGTCGGTCATCAACGAGTGATTCCGGGCTATAGCACTGGGCTAGCAGGACTCCGGGGAACCCCGGGCTGTAGCAGGCTAGGCAAGACTCCGGAAGTCACCGTGTGACATTTCCCCGAAGGGACAGACATAGGGACGAAGTGAAACACATGTCGGCCAGTCAAGTGTCCTGAACAGTAGTGCTGGGCTAGCAGGACTCCGGGGAACCGGGCTGTAGCGGAGCACTAGACTACATTTCCCCATATGAAAGGCTGCCAAGGATAAACAACTAGATTGTCGGATCCCACTCATACCAAGCATTTCAATCATACACACAATATGCCCGATATGAGTACAGACAACATGGCATCACAACAAAACTCTACAACTCAAGTACTTTATTTAAAGGCTCCAGAGAGCGATACATAACATGTTCATACAGATAGGGGTCACATGACCCGACACTCAAGTCATACAAACATACAAGCGCGTGCGGAAGCAACTAGTCTGAGTACAGACTCTAAAAAGAAAGAAGGCTTCTCGAAGCCTGTCTATCCACATAGGCCCTCCATGGCCAGGGTCACCACCTGGGTGGCTAGTCACTTGTCGACGTCAAGGTCTACATAGAACCCATCGGAGGGGGCAGTGTTGTCGTCTGAAACCAACAAATAAGCAAACATGAGTACAAAGGTACTCAACAAGTCTTACATCAGATCCTACTGTACATGCTTATTCTCAAGAAGGCGGTGGGGTTGATGCAGCAAGCCAGCTTTGACTCTTGGCTAAGCTATCCTACGGAACTCCACCAGTAAAATAGTTTTCGCACACGAGTCCACTACTCACCAACACAATACTCCACCGGGGATCCTCCCTCGTCATCCTACGAGAGGGCCATCCTTGGTACTCACACTTATCTTGAGTCTTTTAGTAGTATCCATTAGCTTGTCTATGAACTGTATATGCAACCAAGTAGTCCTTTACCGCGGACGCGGCTATTCGAATAGTTTTATACCCTGCAGGGGTGTACTTCGTCACACATGTTTCCACCACTTAGCGTCTGCACACGACATGTGCTCGGCAGACTTCAAGCGAAAACCGACGTGGGTGTAGACCACGACCTGACTAACCTCACAAGTCTCTAGTCCAGGTTTATCGCCTATTCAGGTTCCATCCGCAAGGAAATCCGGCCGGGGTGTCCTCAACGGCCCCGAATGATGTGAACAGGGTTCCCGCGACACCAAACGGGTGACTCGGTACACCGTGCCACGGTGTATCTACCGCAACATAGCCCACCCTTAGGGTCAGCGCTACGCATGGCTGCCAACACATGTCCTACAAACACCAAAAACTAGTTGCAACTCCTCGACAGAGGCGAGAGGGGTCAGTAAGTCGAGCGGGGTCATATTTGAGGGCCCAATGTGTGGTAGTAGCTGAATCTTAAATCACGCATACAGATCTCAGTTCTTAGGGACGGCCTCAATGAAACAACCCACCATGTACTCCTACATGGCCTCTCATCGATACCTTTACCAAAACATGTTCGACGCATCACTCACATTACCGGCATAGGCATATCACTCTAGCCCATCTCCCAGATGAACCAGACCTGACACAACTCTAAGCATAGCAGGCATAGCAAGGTAAGAATCACATACATGGCTCAATCAACTCCTACACATGCTAGTGGGTTTCATCTAGTTACTGTGGCAATGACAAGTCATGCAGAGGATAAGGGTTCAACTACCGTAGCACACAGTAGTCTGAATCGCGTTGTCTTAATGCAGTAACAAGAGCAGAAGCGAGAACATGGGTTTGTATCGGAATGATCAATGGTTGCTTGCCTGATGGACTGGTAGTGGGATACTGCCCTTCAGTTGGATACTCGTGAATATCCTCGGAGGCAGAACCTACCACGAAGAACACATCGGAACACAATCAACACATGACGATATGCAACAATATGATGCATGCTATGACATGGCAATATGAATGTGTCTTTGCCTAATGCAAGTTATAACAAAAAGGAATGAACTCATTTGAATCAAAGATTCAAATATTAGCTCATTAAACATGGCATTTATAGTGCATTTCCTTATTCTACCTAACAGCGAGGTAAACTTGTTTTGTCATGCATGAAACCATTACAGATGGATAGATTGAATTTTTCTGATAATTTTTCATATATAATTTATCTCAATTGGAGCTATGGTTGAATTTCTATGAATTTTTGAAGTTTGAACTATTTTCTGGAATTTCCTGAATAAGAATAAATCCAGAAAATCAATTACTGCGTCAGCATTGCGTCAGGGTGACATCAGCAGGTCAAAGGCGCCAGCCCAGGTCAAACCTGACTGGTGGGCCCCTTCTGTCAGCCTCTCAGCTAATTAGCAAAATTAGATTAACACTAATTAGTTGTCAGTGGGGCCTGGGCCCACATGTCAGTGATTGATATAATTAAAATTAATTAAGACTAATCCTAATTTAGTTAGCCGACCGGCCCCACCTGTCATAGACTCAGGGGGGGTCTTCCTGGGAACACCCAGGGGTCAAACTAGGTCAACTCGCCGGCGGCTCGACGCCGTCGAGGCCCGAGATGGCGGAGGGCTTCGGATTTGGTCCTCCGGTGACCAAATCGACGGCGGAGACTATCTACGGGTAGCTGGGAACGAGCTGCAGCGTTTGGTGGTGGTAGTTGGGCTCGGGGTGGCCGGAAACGTCGCCGACGACGAGCTTGGCGGTCGCCGGAGTCGGGTGAGGTCGGTTTCGAGGCTACGGTGCACGGGGGGACGAACTCGGGGTGGCTACGGGTTCCTGGTGCTGCACTGAGCACGGTGAGGCGCTCGGACGCGTGCTTACACGGCCGTAGCCATGACGGCAACATGGCCGGCGGCGAGGAGCGCTCGGGCTCGGAGGGGGCGGTGGCTACGAGGCGTAATCGAGCACGGGAACTAGGGGGAAAGGAAGAGGGGCTCACAGCGGAGTCGGAGAGGGGGTCAGCGGGCTCGGGGAGGTCCTGGCGGCGGCGAATTCGACCGGAGATGGCTCGGGTGCCCGAGGTTGAAGACGAGGGCGAAGGCGGTGATGCAGGGCCTCCGGCGATGCGTGGCTCGGTGGGGAGGACGAGGGAGTCGAGGCGGAGCTAATGGGCTCGTCGGAGGGGCGGGGGGGTGTCTGTGGTGGCAACTACGGTGATCGGCGGCGAGGTATGCGCTCGGCCGTCGCGGGAGAGAGAGAGGGAGACGAGGGGGAGAGTGAGCGAGTGCGAGAGGGAGACGTGGGGGTCGCGTGGCACTTCAGGGCGTCTCCCGGGCGCCGACGGAAGCAGGAGGTGGCCGGCGTGTGGCCGCGGGTGCCGGCCACGCGCTCCGCGTCCTTCTGGCGTGAGGAGGACGACGACTGGCAGCGCCAGCAGGCTGGGCCGAGCCAGGTGGCTGGGCCAGCACAGGTAAGGCCCAGATGGTCTTTCTTCTCTCTCTTTTTTTGATTTTTGTTTCTGTTTTCTAGTTAACTGCAACTGTTTAGCTTTAAATAAAATACTAAAACATTTCCAAAAATCCTGAAAATAAATGTGGCCTCTGTTTAGATTATTTCCAACAGGAAACATTTACTTCCAGAATTATTTGAGCACTTAGATTATTTTATAGCATTTAAATGCCCAAATTCAATACTTATGATTTAATTCAATGACCTTCTGTTGACCTAGAAAATTGTGCACCAATTTTGCCAGAGGTTCTAACCTAAGACAAAGAGGGTGGACTTTTTAGAAGGGCATTTTAGGTTCATTGAAAATATTTTTAGTAAACCCTAGTTGTTTCCAGGGGGGTGTTGGGGCTTTCTGCCTTCCCCATTTCAAATTTAAAAGAAATTTAAACATGATGCACACTCTAATGCTTGAACTAACTAGGGTGTGATAACTCACCCCCACTCAAAAGAATCTCGTCCCGAGATTTAGGATCCTCTGGGAAGAAGGCGGGGTACTCGAGTCAAAGACGATCCTCCCTTTCCCATGTGGCTTCTTCCTCGGAATGGTGTGACCATTGAACCTTGAGAAACTTGATATTATGACGTCGAGTGGTACGCTCGGCTTGATCAAGGATACGAACGGAATATTCCCGATAAGAAAGGTTATCTTGTAGATCAAGCGTTTCGTGATCCACTCCACGGATAGGATCCGTGAAGCAACGCCCGAGTTGTGAAACGTGGAAGACATCGTGAACTCTGGAAAGATGCGGAGGTAGTTCCAATTGGTAGGCCACTTCTCCTCGTTTGGCAAGAATGCGAAAGGGTCCAATGTAACGAGGAGCCAATTTGCCTTTGATACTGAAACGAGGGGTTCCCTTTAACAGAGTAACCCGAAGGTAAGCCTTCTCGTCGATTTCATAAGTCATAGGCTTATGTTTACGATCATATTGACTCTTTTGACGAGGGGCTGTTTTCAATTTCTCACGAATAACGCGAACCTGCTCTTCCGCTTCCTGAATCATATCCGGGCCAAAGAATTGTCTTTCCCCGGTTTCTGACCAGTTAAGAGGCGTTCGACATTTTCGTCCATAAAGAACTTCGAAAGGAGCTTTCCCCAAACTAGCTTGATAACTATTGTTATAAGCAAACTCCGCGAATGGAAGGCATTTCTCCCAACTTATTCCAAGCGAGATAACAGAAGCTCGGAGCATATCTTCCAGAATTTGATTGACTCGCTCTACTTGACCACTTGATTGAGGATGGAAGGCAGTACTAAAAGAGAGACGAGTTCCCATAGCATTTTGGAAACTTTCCCAAAATCAAGAGGTGAAGAGACTCCCACGGTCTGAGTTAATTTCCAATGGAACACCATGAAGAGACACTATTCGGGAGATGTATAACTCGGCTAGCTGGCTAGCAGTGATACTCTCACGAACAGGTAGAAAGTGGGCTACTTTGGAAAGTCGGTCGATCACAACGAACATGGCATTATTCCCTCTCTTGGTCCTGGGAAACCCGGTGATGAAATCCATACTGATTTTATCCCATTTCCATTCAGGAATAGCCAAAGGTTGAAGGGTACCAGCAGGCCATTGATGCTCTGCTTTAACACGACGACAAACGTCGCAATTAGCAATGTATCGAGCGATTTCTCTCTTCATCCTAGTCCACCAAAACCTCTGGCATAGGTCTTGATACATTTTAGTACTACCGGGATGAATGGTCATAGGGGATTCATGAGCTTCCTTAAGGATCAACTGGCATAGATGTTGTTTCTTGGGAACCACCAAACGGCTCTCGAAAACGACAGCACCTCGCTCGTCCATGGAGAAACATTTAGCAACTCCGCTAGCGATGTTTTCCTTAATCCGGGATATGCCCTTATCACGCTTCTGGGCAGCTATGATTTGATCCATAAGGGTAGGTTTCGCCACCAGGGTGGATAGGAATCCTCAAGGAACAATGTGAAGATTAAGCTTACGAAATTCCTCATGGAGAAATGGTTGACTTTGTTGTAACATCAGGTTGTTACAATAGGACTTACGGCTTAGCGCATCAGCCATGACATTGGCTTTGCCCGCGGTGTAAGTTATTCCTAGGTCGTAATCCGAGATCAACTCAACCCAACTTCTTTGCCTGAGATTCAAATATGGTTGGGTGAAGATATATTTCAAACTTTGGTGATCGGTGAACATCTCACAGCGATTACCGAGAAGGTAGTGTCGCCAGGTTTTAAGTGCATGGACTATAGCTGCAAGCTCTAGATCATGTGTGGGATAATTTTCCTCATGTGGGTGTAATTGCCGTGAAGCATAGGCAATTACCTGACGATCTTGCATGAGTATGCAACCTAGTCCTTGTCGCGAGGCGTCGCAATAGATAATAAAGTCCTTGGAGAAATCTTGTGGTACCAGTACGGGAGCAGATGTCAGGCGTCTTTTCAGTTCCTGAAACCTGAACTCGCACTGTGGAGGCCACTCGAACTTTTTATCTTTCTTGAGGAGTTCAGTTAGAGGTTTAGCAACCTTGGAGAAATTTTCAACGAAGCGGCGGCAATAGCTCGCTAAGCCAAGGAAGCTCTGAACTTGCTTAACCGTCTCAGGTGGAGTCCAATCAAGGACGGCTTGAACTCGCTCGGGATTGACAGCAATACCCTTACCAGAGATTACATGGCCTAGATAGGTCACTTCTGGCAACCAAAATTCACAGTTGGAGAATTTGGCATAAAGGCGATGCTCTCGAAGTTTCCTCAATACCAGCTTTAGATGTTCGGCATGTTCCTCTTCATTCTTGGAGTAGATGAGTATGTCATCGAGGTATACTACGACGAATTTATCCAAGTACTCCATGAAGACTGAGTTCATTAACCGAGAGAAGGTAGCCGGGGCATTGGTTAAACCGAAGGACATGACGGTGTACTCGTATTGGCCATAACGAGTAACAAAGGCCGTTTTGGGAATGTCCCCGTTTTTTATTTTGATTTGATGGTAGCCCAACCTCAAATCCATTTCGGAAAAGACTGAGGATCCAGCGAGCTGATCATACAGATTGTTGATCCTGGGAAGCGGATATTTGTTCTTGATGGTGACCAAATTGACAGGTCGGTAATCCACAACCATTCGATCCGTTCCATCCTTCTTCTTGACGAAGAGGACGGGGCAAGCCCAAGGAGAGGAACTAGGACAGATGAAACCCTTTTTCAAGGACTCGTCGAGTTGGTTCTTAAGCTCGACTAGTTCTAAGGGTGCCATCTTGTAGGGTCTTCTAGAGATTGGAACGGTTCCTGGAACAAGGTCTATCACGAACTCAACATCCCTGTCAGGTGGAACACCTGGCAGTTCTTCTGGAAAGACATCCGGAAAGTCTCGGGCTACCGGAACATCCTCAAGGTCTAGAAGAGGGTTGGCATTTAGAGAGTAAAGCTGGTGCTTGGCCACTCGAGTTAAGACATTGACTGTCTTGCCCGATGGGTGAGTAAGTTGAACGGTTCTAGTGGCACAATCGATCTTAGCATAATGAGCTGACATCCAGTCCATACCCAAGATGATATTTATGTCGGAGGACTTGAGAGCTATTACGGATGCAAGGAAGACAAGTCTATCGACAAGAATTTCGTTCCCATGGCTTACTCTAGAAGTTTGCCATTTGGAGCCCGGGGTCTGAAGTACCATGGAAGTGGGCATGTCACAGAATGTCGTGTTATGCAATCGAGCATAGCTTTAGGATATGAATGAATGAGATGCTCCAGTATCGAAAAGAACAGATGCCGGATGGCAGTTAACAAGGAGCGTACCAAGGACGACGTTGGGGTCCTCATGAGTCTCCTCGGCTGAAACATAGTTGACATGGCCACGTGCAGTGGTGGCCGGCTTGGCGTAGAATGTTTTCCCCGCTGGCTTACCACGGCCAACGGACTTTCCAGTTTGATTGGGGTTGTTGTTCTGGGGACACTCTCGGCTATAGTGACCCGGCTCTCCACACTTAAAGCATGTCACCACATTGGGGCGTGGAGCAGCATTAGCAGCGGGGCCACCATAGGGCTTGGGCGGTGCAAATTGCTGGTTGGGACGAAGCGCCTCAAAGGATGGCCTCAGGATGAACCTGGGTGGCAGTGCCGTGCTTGGGATCCACACCCGGCGTTTCTGAGCTCCCGAGCCGGATGAAGAGCCAAAATCATGGGAGTGCTTGCGTGAAGTGTCATAATCAGTCTGGCCTGTCTCAGCGCTGATGGCTTTATTGACCAGCTTTTCAAAAGATGTGCACTCGTGCAGACGGAGATCGCGGCGAAGCTCAGGGCTAAGTCCCTTGCGGAACCTTGCCTGCTTCTTAGCGTCAGTAGAAACCTCTTCAGGGGCGTAGCGTGCCAGATTCCCAAATTCACGACTATATGCATCCACAGTCAGTCTTCCTTGGGTGAAGTTGCAGAACTCCTCCCTCTTGCGATCCATGAGACCTTCCGGAATGTGATGCTCACGGAAAGCCTCACTGAATTCAGCCCAAGAAGTGATTTGGCCGACCGGGCGCATAGCTGCGAAGTTTTCCCACCAAAGGCTAGCAGGGCCTTCGAGGTGATAGGCAGCATAGGTAACCTTGTCGGCTTCGGCTACGTTGGCAGAACATAGCTTGTGGGTGATGCTGCGAAGCCAGTCATCCGCGTCGAGGGGCTCGACGGAGTGATTAAACTTTGGCAGGTATAGCTTGATAAAGTCATTGATTGACACCAAGTCATTTCGCGGGTGGCGTGTAGTGTTCTTCTCAATCCGCTCTAGCAGGCGGTTAGTCTCACGCTTGTTTCTTTCCGCCTCCAACATTACTTCGGCCAGAGAAGGCGGGTGAGGCAGATCTTCACTCCTAGCTGCACTGGCTTCCCCCTGCTCCGAGGCAGCAGGGTTGTTGCGGGTGTTGACCATCCTAGGAGAAAACAAGACAATGGTTTAGATAAGGATGGCTCAAACTTAGCAAGGAAGTGCAGAATGTAATGGAAAACACGGAATGCAGACATGTTCATTTGTATGTCGTGGTAATATAAAACTGCCATATACATACCAACGATCATACACATCTTACATAGTTTAGTACAAGCCCAGGCTACAGTACAACTATGATGAAATACATTACATCTCATCGGAGGCATTCCAAGCTCCTATACATTATTTGTCTACACCTCCGGATTTGATTACACACAAAGTCATATTCCACAAGTCACACAGGACAGTGGAGATACAACTACTACAATACTAGTGGTACTACTACTAACTCAGACAGCTCCGTAGTAGTTCTCATAGAAGTCGCCTCCGTAGCCTGGAAGTTCAACATGACCATCCGGAAACAGGCAGTCTTGAGGAGCCTGTGGACCAAAGGGGCTAGGATGAGGTCTTGGACCAACAAACGGTGGCCTCTGGGGACCACGGGGTGGGGTGATGCATCCCACATCACGCCAATCCACCATGTCTGTCAGAGCTGATCTCACAGGATACAGATCCCTTGTATCCATACATCCAGCTTGCACCGCAGGTGCAAACCGAGTCAATGTGGCCCAATGATCAGCACGGGTATTGAAAAGCTCCAACCTCAAGGCCCGATTCTCTCGGTCCTTATCTTCGAGCATCTCGGCAGTGGTACGAGTTAATGAGTCCTCCTGAGTGGAGTCAGCATAGATTGCTTGAAGATACCCTTGCGCTCCCAGAAGTGAAGCTGGCATGTAGCGGAAGTCGGTGTTCCGAAGCAGGCCAGTCCGGACTCGCAAGATGGTCATCATGGAATAGGCAGCATCCTGCACAGCCATCTCAACAGTAACCCCGAGTCCATAGGAACAGTGAAGGGGCTCGGTCGATCCAGGATAAGAAGGAAATATCCTGACGGTGCAGAGATATTGACTTTGATTAAAGTCGCGGAACTGCTCTTCGACGGTGTATTTGGGATACCAATGGTAGCCCGTCTCGATCATTACCCAAACTAACATAGCAGTATGACCGGGCACATCGAGGCACCGGGTCAGGCGAACCACTTGATTTTGAACATGGTTGGCCATCTGAAAGCACAACCACAATGCAAAGGCATCAGAATTTCTAGGGAAAATTGGACAGCATAACAGCTGTAAATGCTCAGAAAAAGATTTCAGTCATCCACAACAGTTCGCAATACCACTCAATCATATCAAGATTCTGATCTAATTAGCAACATACTAAAGTAGTAGAACTGAACTGGGGCTTGTAACAACAATCCTATAAGCTACTACGGATTAGTAACACGTGAACCTGATAGAAGAAGAGAGCCTAGTCCTTAACCCACGTTGAATGAGAAGAGAATGACTCAGATCGGAGGCATAGGTTAAGGAGTAAAAGAACCTTACGTTCCCTCCCACAATCAATTCCCCTACATATAACTAGAGCATTTCTAGACTCGACATCGACCAGTTTGGCTCAACGAACCTACAAGCAGTCCGGCTCTGATACCAACGCTGTCAGGACCCCGATTCCAGGTCACATCGATCTAGCCGGTAACACCTCATATCACTTTGCGGCCCCACGCACGGTATCCCACGGGTGTCGCCTTACCATGGCCCGGGACCGTTTGCGCCTTTAGGCTCACGTATATGATAGTGTCGCTAGCATCCATATGACAGAGAACCCGGGCCGACATGGCTAGTCGTGAACCCAAAGCGGCACAGACCTATGGAGACAGGCATACATGAATCACATCGAACATGTCGGTCATCAACGAGTGATTCCGGGCTGTAGCACTGGGCTAGCAGGACTCCGGGGAACCTCGGGCTGTAGCAGGCTAGGCAGGACTCCGAAAGTCACCGTGTGACATTTCCCTGAAGGGACAGACATAGGGACGAAGTGAAACACATGCCGGCCAGTCAAGTGTCCTAAACAATAGTGCTGGGCTAGCAGGACTCCGGGGAACCGGGCTGTAGCGGACTACTATGGCTCGAGGAGCACTAGACTACATTTCCCCATATGAAAGGCTGCCAAGGATAAACAACTAGATTGTCGGATCCCACTCATACCAAGCATTTCAATCATACACCCAATATGCCCGATATGAGTACATACAACATGGCATCACAACAAAACTCTACAACTCAAGTACTTTATTTAAAGGCTCCAAAGAGCCATACATAACATGTTCATACAGATAGGGGTCACATGACCCGACACTCAAGTCATACAAACATACAAGCGCGTGCGGAAGCAACTAGTCTGAGTACAGACTCTAAAAAGAAAGAAGGCTTCTCGAAGCCTGTCTATCCACATAGGCCCTCCATGGCCAGGGTCACTACCTGGGTGGCTAGTCACTCGTCGACGTCAAGGTCTACATAGAACCCATCGGAGGGGGCAGTGTTGTCGTCTGAAACCAACAAATAAGCAAACATGAGTACAAAGGTACTCAGCAAGTCTTACATCAGATCCTACTGTACATGCTTATTCTCAAGAAGGCGGTGGGGTTGATGCAGCAAGCCAGCTTTGACTCTTGGCTAAGCTATCCTACGGAACTCCACCAGTAAAATAGTTTTCGCACACGAGTCCACTACTCACCAACACAATACTCCACCGGGGATCCTCCCTCGTCATCCTACGAGAGGGCCATCCTTGGTACTCACACTTATCTTGAGTCTCTTAGTAGTATCCATTAGCTTGTCTATGAACTGTATATGCAACCAAGTAGTCCTTTACCGCAGACACGGCTATTCGAATAGTTTTATACCCTGCAGGGGTGTACTTCATCACACATGTTTCCACCACTTAGCGTCTGCACACGACATGTGCTCGGTAGACTTCAAGCGAAAACCGACGTGGGTGTAGACCACGACCTGACTAACCTCACAAGTCTCTAGTCCAGGTTTATCGCCTATTCAGGTTCCATCCGCAAGGAAATCCGGCCGGGGTGTCCTCAACGGCCCCGAATGATGTGAACAGGGTTCCCGCGACACCAAACGGGTGACTCGGTACACCGTGCCATGGTGTATCTACCGCAACATAGCCCACCCTTAGGGTCAGCGCTACGCACGGCCGCCAACACATGTCCTACAAACACCAAAAACTAGTTGCAACTCCTCGACAGAGGCGAGAGGGGTCAGTAAGTCGAGCGGGGTCATATTTGAGGGCCCAATGTGTGGTAGTAGCTGAATCTTAAATCACGCATACAGATCTCAGTTCTTAGGGACGGCCTCAATGAAACAACCCACCATGTACTCCTACATGGCCTCTCATCGATACCTTTACCAAAACATGTTCGACGCATCACTCACATTACCGGCATAGGCATATCACTCTAGCCCATCTCCCAGATGAACCAGACCTGACACAACTCTAAGTATAGCAGGCATAGCAAGGTAAGAATCACATACATGGCTCAATCAACTCCTACACATGCTAGTGGGTTTCATCTAGTTACTGTGGCAATGACAAGTCATGCAGAGGATAAGGGTTCAACTACCGTAGCACACAGTAGTCTGAATCGCGTTGTCTTAATGCAGTAACAAGAGCAGAAGCGAGAACATGGGTTTGTATCGGAATGATCAATGGTTGCTTGCCTGATGGACTGGTAGTGGGATACTGCCCTTCAGTTGGATACTCGTGAATATCCTCGGAGGCAGAACCTACCACGAAGAACACATCGGAACACAATCAACACATGACGATATGCAACAATATGATGCATGCTATGACATGGCAATATGAATGTGTCTTGGCCTAATGCAAGTTATAACAAAAAGGAATGAACTCATTTGAATCAAAGATTCAAATATTAGCTCATTAAACATGGCATTTATAGTGCATTTCCTTATTCTGCCTAACAGCGAGGAAAACTTGTTTTGTCATGCAAGAAACCATTACAGATGGATAGATTGAATTTTTCTGATAATTTTTCATATATAATTTATCTCAATTGGAGCTATGGTTGAATTTCTATGAATTTTTGAAGTTTGAACTATTTTCTGGAATTTCCTGAATAAGAATAAATCCAGAAAATCAATTACTGCGTCAGCATTGCGTCAGGGTGACATCAGCAGGTCAAAGGCGCCAGCCCAGGTCAAACCTGACTGGTGGGCCCCTTCTGTCAGCCTCTCAGCTAATTAGCAAAATTAGATTAACACTAATTAGTTGTCAGTGGGGCCTGGGCCCACATGTCAGTGATTGATATAATTAAAATTAATTAAGACTAATCCTAATTTAGTTAGCCGACCGGCCCCACCTGTCATAGACTCAGGGGGGGTCTTCCTGGGAACACCCAGGGGTCAAACTAGGTCAACTCGCCGGCGGCTCGACGCCGTCGAGGCCCGAGATGGCGGAGGGCTTCGGATTTGGTCCTCCGGTGACCAAATCGACGGCGGAGACTATCTACGGGTAGCTGGGAACGAGCTGCAGCGTTTGGTGGTGGTAGTTGGGCTCGGGGTGGCCGGAAACGTCGCCGACGACGAGCTTGGCGGTCGCCGGAGTCGGGTGAGGTCGGTTTCGAGGCTACGGTGCACGGGGGGACGAACTCGGGGTGGCTACGGGTTCCTGGTGCTGCACTGAGCACGGTGAGGCGCTCGGACGCGTGCTTACACGGCCGTAGCCA
>NC_057800.1:177805948-177814870 GCF_018294505.1 Triticum aestivum | reverse complement strand
ATTTCATAAGTCATAGGCTTATGTTTACGATCATATTGACTCTTTTGACGAGATTGGGCTGTTTTCAATTTCTCACGAATAACGCGAACCTCCTCTTCCGCTTCCTGAATCATATCCGGGCCAAAGAATTGTCTTTCCCCGGTTTCTGACCAGTTAAGAGGCGTTCGACATTTTCGTCCATAAAGAACTTCGAAAGGAGCTTTCCCCAAACTAGCTTGATAACTATTGTTATAAGCAAACTCCGCGAATGGAAGGCATTTCTCCCAACTTATTCCAAGCGAGATAACAGAAGCTCGGAGCATATCTTCCAGAATTTGATTGACTCGCTCTACTTGACCACTTGATTGAGGATGGAAGGCAGTACTAAAAGAGAGACGAGTTCCCATAGCATTTTGGAAACTTTCCCAAAATCGAGAGGTGAAGAGACTCCCACGGTCTGAGTTAATTTCCAATGGAACACCATGAAGAGACACTATTCGGGAGATGTATAACTCGGCTAGCTGGCTAGCGGTGATACTCTCACGAACAGGTAGAAAGTGGGCTACTTTGGAAAGTCGGTCGATCACAACGAAGATGGCATTATTCCCTCTCTTGGTCCTGGGAAACCCGGTGATGAAATCCATACTGATTTTATCCCATTTCCATTCAGGAATAGCCAAAGGTTGAAGGGTACCAGCAGGCCATTGATGCTCTGCTTTAACACGACGACAAACATCGCAATTAGCAATGTATCGAGCGATTTCTCTCTTCATCCTAGTCCACCAAAACCTCTGGCATAGGTCTTGATACATTTTAGTACTACCGGGATGAATGGTCATAGGGGATTCATGAGCTTCCTTAAGGATCAACTGGCATAGATGTTGTTTCTTGGGAACCACCAAACGGTTCTCGAAAACGACAGCACCTCGCTCGTCCATGGAGAAACATTTAGCAACTCCGCTAGCGATGTTTTCCTTAATCCGGGATATGCCCTTATCACGCTTCTGGGCAGCTATGATTTGATCCATAAGGGTAGGTTTCGCCACCAGGGTGGATAGGAATCCTCAAGGAACAATGTGAAGATTAAGCTTACGAAATTCCTCATGGAGAAATGTTTGACTTTGTTGTAACATCAGGTTGTTACAATAGGACTTACGGCTTAGCGCATCAGCCATGACATTGGCTTTGCCCGCGGTGTAAGTTATTCCTAGGTCGTAATCCGAGATCAACTCAACCCAACTTCTTTGCCTGAGATTCAAATATGGTTGGGTGAAGATATATTTCAAACTTTGGTGATCGGTGAACATCTCACAGCGATTACCGAGAAGGTAGTGTCGCCAGGTTTTAAGTGCATGGACTATAGATGCAAGCTCTAGATCATGTGTGGGATAATTTTCCTCATGTGGGTGTAATTGCCGTGAAGCATAGGCAATTACCTGACGATCTTGCATGAGTATGCAACCTAGTCCTTGTCGCGAGGCGTCGCAATAGATAATAAAGTCCTTGGAGAAATCTGGTGGTACCAGTACGGGAGCAGATGTCAGGCGTCTTTTCAGTTCCTGAAACCTGAACTCGCACTGTGGAGGCCACTCGAACTTTTTATCTTTCTTGAGGAGTTCAGTTAGAGGTTTAGCAACCTTGGAGAAATTTTCAACGAAGCGGCGGCAATAGCTCGCTAAGCCAAGGAAGCTCTGAACTTGCTTAACCGTCTCAGGTGGAGTCCAATCAAGGACGGCTTGAACTCGCTCGGGATTGACAGCAATACCCTTACCAGAGATTACATGGCCTAGATAGGTCACTTCTGGCAACCAAAATTCACAGTTGGAGAATTTGGCATAAAGGCGATGCTCTCGAAGTTTCCTCAATACCAGCTTTAGATGTTCGGCATGTTCCTCTTCATTCTTGGAGTAGATGAGTATGTCATCGAGGTATACTACGACGAATTTATCCAAGTACTCCATGAAGACTGAGTTCATTAACCGAGAGAAGGTAGCCGGGGCATTGGTTAAACCGAAGGACATGACGGTGTACTCGTATTGGCCATAACGAGTAACAAAGGCCGTTTTGGGAATGTCCCCATTTTTTATTTTGATTTGATGTTAGCCCAACCTCAAATCCATTTCGGAAAAGACTGAGGATCCAGCGAGCTGATCATACAGATTGTTGATCCTGGGAAGCGGATATTTGTTCTTGATGGTGACCAAATTGACAGGTCGGTAATCCACAACCATTCGATCCGTTCCATCCTTCTTCTTGACGAAGAGGACGGGGCAAGCCCAAGGAGAGGAACTAGGACGGATGAAACCCTTTTTCAAGGACTCGTCGAGTTGGTTCTTAAGCTCGACTAGTTCTAAGGGTGCCATCTTGTAGGGTCTTCTAGAGATTGGAACGGTTCCTGGAACAAGGTCTATCACGAACTCAACATCCCTGTCAGGTGGAACACCTGGCAGTTCTTCTGGAAAGACATCCGGAAAGTCTCGGGCTACCGGAACATCCTCAAGGTCTGGAAGAGGGTTGGCATTTAGAGAGTAAAGCTGGTGCTTGGCCACTCGAGTTAAGACATTGACTGTCTTGCCCGATGGGTGAGTAAGTTGAACGGTTCTAGTGGCACAATCGATCTTAGCATAATGAGCTGACATCCAGTCCATACCCAAGATGATATTTATGTCAGAGGACTTGAGAGCTATTACGGATGCAAGGAAGACAAGTCTATCGACAAGAATTTCGTTCCCATGGCTTACTCTAGAAGTTTGCCATTTGGAGCCCGGGGTCTGAAGTACCATGGAAGTGGGCATGTCACAGAATGTCGTGTTATGCAATCGAGCATAGCTTTAGGATATGAATGAATGAGATGCTCCAGTATCGAAAAGAACAGATGCCGGATGGCAGTTAACAAGGAGCGTACCAAGGACGACGTTGGGGTCCTCATGAGTCTCCTCGGCTGAAACATAGTTGACATGGCCACGTGCAGTGGTGGCCGGCTTGGCGTAGAATGTTTTCCCCGCTGGCTTACCACGGCCAACGGACTTTCCAGTTTGATTGGGGTTGTTGTTCTGGGGACACTCTCGGCTATAGTGACCCGGCTCTCCACACTTAAAGCATGTCACCACATTGGGGCGTGGAGCAGCATTAGCAGCGGGGCCACCATAGGGCTTGGGCGGTGCAAATTGCTGGTTGGGACGAGGCACCTCAAAGGATGGCCTCAGGATGAACCTGGGTGGCAGTGCCGTGCTTGGGATCCACACCCGGCGTTTCTGAGCTCCCGAGCCGGATGAAGAGCCAAAATCATGGGAGTGCTTGCGTGAAGCGTCATAATCAGTCTGGCCTGTCTCAGCACTGATGGCTTTATTGACCAGCTTTTGAAAAGATGTGCACTCGTGCAGACGGAGATCGCGGCGAAGCTCAGGGCTAAGTCCCTTGCGGAACCTTGCCTGCTTCTTAGCGTCAATAGAAACCTCTTCAGGGGCGTAGCGTGCCAGATTCCCAAATTCACGACTATATGCATCCACAGTCAGTCTTCCTTGGGTGAAGTTGCAGAACTCCTCCCTCTTGCGATCCATGAGACCTTCCGGAATGTGATGCTCACGGAAAGCCTCACTGAATTCAGCCCAAGAAGTGATTTGGCCGACCGGGCGCATAGCTGCGAAGTTTTCCCACCAAAGGCTAGCAGGGCCTTCGAGGTGATAGGCAGCATAGGTAACCTTGTCGGCTTCGGCTACGTTGGCAGAACATAGCTTGTGGGTGATGCTGCGAAGCCAGTCATCCGCGTCGAGGGGCTCGACGGAGTGATTAAACTTTGGCAGGTATAGCTTGATAAAGTCATTGATTGACACCAAGTCATTTCGCGGGTGGCGTGTAGTGTTCTTCTCAATCCGCTCTAGCAGGCGGTTAGTCTCACGCTTGTTTCTTTCCGCCTCCAACATTACTTCGGCCAGAGAAGGCGGGTGAGGCAGATCTTCACTCCTAGCTGCACTGGCTTCCCCCTGCTCCGAGGCAGCAGGGTTGTTGCGGGTGTTGACCATCCTAGGAGAAAACAAGACAATGGTTTAGATAAGGATGGCTCAAACTTAGCAAGGAAGTGCAGAATGTAATGGAAAACACGGAATGCAGACATGTTCATTTGTATGTCATGGTAATATAAAACTGCCATATACATACCAACGATCATACACATCTTACATAGTTTAGTACAAGCCCAGGCTACAGTACAACTATGATGAAATACATTACATCTCATCGGAGGCATTCCAAGCTCCTATACATTATTTGTCTACACCTCCGGATTTGATTACACACAAAGTCATATTCCACAAGTCACACAGGACAGTGGAGATACAACTACTACAATACTAGTGGTACTACTACTAACTCAGACAGCTCCGTAGTAGTTCTCATAGAAGTCGCCTCCGTAGCCTGGAAGTTCAACATGACCATCCGGAAACAGGCAGTCTTGAGGAGCCTGTGGACCAAAGGGGCTAGGATGAGGTCTTGGACCAACAAACGGTGGCCTCTGGGGACCACGGGGTGGGGTGATGCATCCCACATCACGCCAATCCACCATGTCTGTCAGAGCTGATCTCACAGGATACAGATCCCTTGTATCCATACATCCAGCTTGCACCGCAGGTGCAAACCGAGTCAATGTGGCCCAATGATCAGCACGGGTATTGAAAAGCTCCAACCTCAAGGCCCGATTCTCTCGGTCCTTATCTTCGAGCATCTCGGCAGTGGTACGAGTTAATGAGTCCTCCTGAGTGGAGTCAGCATAGATTGCTTGAAGATACCCTTGCGCTCCCAGAAGTGAAGCTGGCATGTAGCGGAAGTCGGTGTTCCGAAGCAGGCCAGTCCGGACTCGCAAGATGGTCATCATGGAATAGGCAGCATCCTGCACAGCCATCTCAACAGTAACCCCGAGTCCATAGGAACAGTGAAGGGGCTCGGTCGATCCAGGATAAGAAGGAAATATCCTGACGGTGCAGAGATATTGACTTTGATTAAAGTCGCGGAACTGCTCTTCGACGGTGTATTTGGGATACCAATGGTAGCCCGTCTCGATCATTACCCAAACTAACATAGCAGTATGACCGGGCACATCGAGGCACCGGGTCAGGCGAACCACTTGATTTTGAACATGGTTGGCCATCTGAAAGCACAACCACAATGCAAAGGCATCAGAATTTCTAGGGAAAATTGGACAGCATAACAGCTGTAAATGCTCAGAAAAAGATTTCAGTCATCCACAACAGTTCGCAATACCACTCAATCATATCAAGATTCTGATCTAATTAGCAACATACTAAAGTAGTAGAACTGAACTGGGGCTTGTAACAACAATCCTATAAGCTACTACGGATTAGTAACACGTGAACCTGATAGAAGAAGAGAGCCTAGTCCTTAACCCACGTTGAATGAGAAGAGAATGACTCAGATCGGAGGCATAGGTTAAGGAGTAAAAGAACCTTACGTTCCCTCCCACAATCAATTCCCCTACATATAACTAGAGCATTTCTAGACTCGACATCGACCAGTTTGGCTCAACGAACCTACAAGCAGTCCGGCTCTGATACCAACGCTGTCAGGACCCCGATTCCAGGTCACATCGATCTAGCCGGTAACACCTCATATCACTTTGCGGCCCCACGCACGGTATCCCACGGGTGTCGCCTTACCATGGCCCGGGACCGTTTGCGCCTTTAGGCTCACGTATATGATAGTGTCGCTAGCATCCATATGACAGAGAACCCGGGCCGACATGGCTAGTCGTGAACCCAAAGCGGCACAGACCTATGGAGACAGGCATACATGAATCACATCGAACATGTCGGTCATCAACGAGTGATTCCGGGCTGTAGCACTGGGCTAGCAGGACTCCGGGGAACCTCGGGCTGTAGCAGGCTAGGCAGGACTCCGAAAGTCACCGTGTGACATTTCCCTGAAGGGACAGACATAGGGACGAAGTGAAACACACGCCGGCCAGTCAAGTGTCCTAAACAGTAGTGCTGGGCTAGCAGGACTCCGGGGAACCGGGCTGTAGCGGACTACTATGGCTCGAGGAGCACTAGACTACATTTCCCCATATGAAAGGCTGCCAAGGATAAACAACTAGATTGTCGGATCCCACTCATACCAAGCATTTCAATCATACACCCAATATGCCCGATATGAGTACATACAACATGGCATCACAACAAAACTCTACAACTCAAGTACTTTATTTAAAGGCTCCAAAGAGCCATACATAACATGTTCATACAGATAGGGGTCACATGACCCGACACTCAAGTCATACAAACATACAAGCGCGTGCGGAAGCAACTAGTCTGAGTACAGACTCTAAAAAGAAAGAAGGCTTCTCGAAGCATGTCTATCCACATAGGCCCTCCATGGCCAGGGTCACTACCTGGGTGGCTAGTCACTCGTCGACGTCAAGGTCTACATAGAACCCATCGGAGGGGGCAGTGTTGTCGTCTGAAACCAACAAATAAGCAAACATGAGTACAAAGGTACTCAGCAAGTCTTACATCAGATCCTACTGTACATGCTTATTCTCAAGAAGGCGGTGGGGTTGATGCAGCAAGCCAGCTTTGACTCTTGGCTAAGCTATCCTACGGAACTCCACCAGTAAAATAGTTTTCGCACACGAGTCCACTACTCACCAACACAATACTCCACCGGGGATCCTCCCTCGTCATCCTACGAGAGGGCCATCCTTGGTACTCACACTTATCTTGAGTCTCTTAGTAGTATCCATTAGCTTGTCTATGAACTGTATATGCAACCAAGTAGTCCTTTACCGCGGACGCGGCTATTCGAATAGTTTTATACCCTGCAGGGGTGTACTTCGTCACACATGTTTCCACCACTTAGCGTCTGCACACGACATGTGCTCGGCAGACTTCAAGCGAAAACCGACGTGGGTGTAGACCACTACCTGACTAACCTCACAAGTCTCTAGTCCAGGTTTATCGCCTATTCAGGTTCCATCCGCAAGGAAATCCGGCCGGGGTGTCCTCAACGGCCCCGAATGATGTGAACAGGGTTCCCGCGACACCAAACGGGTGACTCGGTACACCGTGCCACGGTGTATCTACCGCAACATAGCCCACCCTTAGGGTCAGCGCTACGCACGGCCACCAACACATGTCCTACAAACACCAAAAACTAGTTGCAACTCCTCGATAGAGGCGAGAGGGGTCAGGAAGTCGAGCGGGGTCATATTTGAGGGCCCAATGTGTGGTAGTAGCTGAATCTTAAATCACGCATACAGATCTCAGTTCTTAGGGACGGCCTCAATGAAACAACCCACCATGTACTCCTACATGGCCTCTCATCGATACCTTTACCAAAACATGTTCGACGCATCACTCACATTACCGGCATAGGCATATCACTCTAGCCCATCCCCAAGATGAACCAGACCTGACACAACTCTAAGTATAGCAGGCATAGCAAGGTAAGAATCACATACATGGCTCAATCAACTCCTACACATGCTAGTGGGTTTCATCTAGTTACTGTGGCAATGACAAGTCATGCAGAGGATAAGGGTTCAACTACCGTAGCACACAGTAGTCTGAATCGCGTTGTCTTAATGCAGTAACAAGAGCAGAAGCGAGAACATGGGTTTGTATCGGAATGATCAATGGTTGCTTGCCTGATGGAGTGGTAGTGGGATACTGCCCTTCAGTTGGATACTCGTGAATATCCTCGGAGGCAGAACCTACCACGAAGAACACATCGGAACACAATCAACACATGACGATATGCAACAATATGATGCATGCTATGACATGGCAATATGAATGTGTCTTGGCCTAATGCAAGTTATAACAAAAAGGAATGAACTCATTTGAATCAAAGATTCAAATATTAGCTCATTAAACATGGCATTTATAGTGCATTTCCTTATTCTGCCTAACAGCGAGGAAAACTTGTTTTGTCATGCATGAAACCATTACAGATGGATAGATTGAATTTTTCTGATAATTTTTCATATATAATTTATCTCAATTGGAGCTATGGTTGAATTTCTATGAATTTTTGAAGTTTGAACTATTTTCTGGAATTTCCTGAATAAGAATAAATCCAGAAAATCAATTACTGCGTCAGCATTGCGTCAGGGTGACATCAGCAGGTCAAAGGCGCCAGCCCAGGTCAAACCTGACTGGTGGGCCCCTTCTGTCAGCCCCTCAGCTAATTAGCAAAATTAGATTAACACTAATTAGTTGTCAGTGGGGCCTGGGCCCACATGTCAGTGATTGATATAATTAAAATTAATTAAGACTAATCCTAATTTAGTTAGCCGACCGGCCCCACCTGTCATAGACTCAGGGGGGGTCTTCCTGGGAACACCTAGGGGTCAAACTAGGTCAACTCGCCGGCGGCTCGACGCCGTCGAGGCCCGAGATGGCGGAGGGCTTCGGATTTGGTCCTCCGGTGACCAAATCGACGGCGGAGACTATCTACGGGTAGCTGGGAACGAGCTGCAGCGTTTGGTGGTGGTAGTTGGGCTCGGGGTGGCCGGAAACGTCGCCGACGACGAGCTTGGCGGTCGCCGGAGTCGGGTGAGGTCGGTTTCGAGGCTATGGTGCATGGGGGGACGAACTCGGGGTGGCTACGGGTTCCTGGTGCTGCACTGAGCACGGTGAGGCGCTCGGACGCGTGCTTACACGGCCGTAGCCACGACGGCAACATGGCCGGCGGCAAGGAGCGCTCGGGCTCGGAGGGGGCGGTGGCTACGAGGCGTAATCGAGCACGGGAACTAGGGGGAAAGGAAGAGGGGCTCACAGCGGAGTCGGAGAGGGGGTCAGCGGGCTCGGGGAGGTCCTGGCGGCGGCGAATTCGACCGGAGATGGCTCGGGTGCCCGAGGTTGAAGACGAGGGCGAAGGCGGCGATGCAGGGCCTCCGGCGATGCGTGGCTCGGTGGGGAGGACGAGGGAGTC